>NC_056755.1:21367500-21605000 GCF_018687715.1 Carya illinoinensis | reverse complement strand
AAGATTACTTTGTATCGATATTGACAAAAAGAATAAGAATAAACCAATCCCCGGCAACGGCGCCAAAAACTTGACCGGTGCAAAACTGCAAGTGCACAGTATCGTAGTTTTATAGTAAAGTAATAAGTAGAGTATCGTCCTCAGGGATTGGTACCTTACTCTTGCCAAATACCAAAATTTTACTAATCTCAATTTTATCTAGAGGAATCACTAAGGTTTTTGTAGTAGCAATTAAAACTAGATCAACTCAAGAGAAATAAGCAAAGAAAGTAAAACTGATGTTTGAAGATCAAATTCAATAGGGAAGAAAACTTCTAGGAAATCGATTTCACCATAATTCTTCACTACGCTTTTCTCATCCAGCTAATTTAACTTAAACCTCTTTTGTCTATTAGCAAATCTCTAATTCATCCAAAAGCCTCTTTCGATAGTCAATTGGAAGTGATTCTAGTTTATCAATTCACACAAGAGTATGCAAATTAAATAATCAAGAATGCAATAAGACCAATGATTTAATTACTACACAGGTTCATACAAGTCTTTCGATCTCTATACTTACCTATGCTGAAATATCCAAGATCTACCCTATGATTCCCTCTTTCGATAGCAAATCACAAGATTAATAATCATCTAATCAATGGCCAGTTAATTAGAAGCAATAAATTCAGAATAAATCAGATAAACAAAGAGAGAATTTCATTAAATTAGCATGGACAAACAAGCATAGTTCGGAATTAGGTTACATCGTTTTCCTAGAAATTAGAAAATTTAGCTCATGCTAGAATTGGAATTCAACATAAACGAATTCACCATAATTATTCTGAGAAGATGGGAAGAAGAAAATAAACACTGAAAAATCCTCCTTGCAGCCTCAACTGGTCGTCAAAAGCTCAAGGGAACGATTCAACGCCTTTCTCCCGTCCGTGCTCGTGTATGAATCCAACGTACGTGCAATAAATTGGAATTCTGTCTCCAAAACAAATGATTTGAATCCCTCTAGCTATGTTTTTCTCTCCCAAAGAGTGTTCTCCAGTCAAAAAACCGCGGCTCTAGAGTGAAGAATGGCCTTTTATATGGTCCCACGGCGGAAAACCTAAAATCTGTCAAAATACGATGTTCGCTCGAGCGGGGTGTCGAGCGCGGGTCGAGCGTTCGACTCTGCCTGATTTCGCTCGAGCGTCCTATCGAGCGCACATCGAGCGTTCGACTCTGCCTGATTTCGCTCGAGCGGCAAATGTCTCCGCTCGAGCGATCTTCGTTTTTCAGCAACCTGCTCGAGCTCCCTGTCGAGCGGCAGTCGAGCGTTTGAATCTGCCTGAATTCGCTCGAGCGGCCAAAAGCCTCCGCTCGAGCGAACTTGTAAAATCTGCAATATGAAATTTTGCAATCCATCAATCTTATTTTGAGTTTTGAAGTTATGAGAAAAATGAGAGAGTTTCTTTTATTAAATGTTAGATTTTATATTACTTATGTATTATAAAGAGAAAGTACAACGACATGTAGTTGATTATTCCATCTCTAGGAATGGTTTATTACAACTTTATACACTTGGTTTCTTCAACCTATAATTGCTTTTAAAAAGTTGTGTCCATACAAAGCTGATCCATCGTTGAATGTTATTAGCAACCCAATCAGCAATTTATCTTAATATTTGTCCAATGCTATAAAGCAAAGGGGATCAATTGTTGCCTCTTAAATGTTCATGTGAGGACTATGCCCAAACAAGGGAAGAGATTCCCTCCTGAGGACAAAAGACAGGTGACAAGGAGGTAGTTGGATGAGCAAAGTGTAGCTAGTCCAGGAGAGGGGAAACAACACTATGTAGAAAGTTTGACAGACATGGTTCAGTATCAAGCGATAAAGGACTTTTGGCCCGACACTAGGCAAGCAAGTGATGCATTAACTGTGCTAGGGTGAGCAACAAGCCAGGACAAGCTCAATTTAGAAGTGGGAGGTCTCTAAGATAATATGGAGGTGCTTAGAGTGGGGCATATGTCATACACAGAGGCCCATACTCTATAAGAGGAGTCATATGTAGAGTGAGTTTACAGAAAAAAGATTATGGACTTGCAGACTATATCGTTTGACCTAAGAGGTATAGTATAGGACAACGTGCAAGGCTCTTATTAGGGAAAAGAATGTGGGATTGAATGCAAGGCATGATGTAGGAATGTGCATGTCTAGTCCCCATTAGTCACTCAATCTCTGCCATTCTTCAAGGCCGAAGGGCAAATGGACGACTGAGATCGAAAATCTCTTATTCAAGCATATCTAGTGTTATATGGATGTCAGAATTAGGATTGGTAGTCCCACAATATAAAAGGCATTGGACAAAATCCAAAATCTCACTTTTAAGATTAAAAACAGTGCGCTGGTGGAGCAACTTTCCGTTGGTACTTATATGATGAGATACAATTGATTTTATATGAATTGATAAGAGGGTGGTTCCTGGCCTTGATAATGACTATACATATATGAGATTTGCTTAGAGGGTGGTTCATTGCCATGTTTATATATTTGAGATTTATTCTAACGGTGGTTCCTCACCATGACTATATGTACATGTGTTTTTGCCTGGAGGGTGATTCCTTGCCATGTATAAATATGTGTTCACATATTTGTTTACATGAAACAATGCATGCATATTCATTACGATTATCTCTCGTAAATAGTTCTATCATGGATTTTAACGTATTGGAATTTCTAGAAGTCTCATTGTGGTGGTTCCACCTATGGCTTTGTTTGCTAGACCCATGGATATTGATGTAAATTTAGCCCAAGCAAGTTTTTTGAGGAAGAAGAACCTGCCCTGCTCAAGGTGTAGACACGGAGGCCTATCTCCAATTAGTAACCATTTGTATTGGTTAAGATGTTTATTTTAGTTAGGTGATGAACCATGTATGGTTTATTGTATTTTGATGTAAGTGATGAACTGATAATAGTGTATAATATTATTTGAGAAGAAATGACAATGACATATAGATATTATTAATGAATGATGATTTTCCTAATAATAAAAACCTGTGGTGCATTTAGTATTAGCCTCTGTATATATTAATATATATATATATATATATATATATTTGGTTGGTGATAGTTGAGTGCTTGGACTATATAACTAGAGTCCAAAGGAACTAGATGACTGGAGTGCAAGCTATAAGTAGTAAATATTTTGAGTATTTACTCAAAATACTCATGAATTAACAATTGGAACAGTTGAAGTTCTTCATTTTAGATGAACTATAATACATGAAAATATTCAACAATTACAAGGAAGAGCAAGAAAGTAGGAGAAGAGAAGGGTTCTTAGGTTCTAAAGCTTCTAAGGGTTCTCCAAAAATAAAGTTCTGTCTATCAACAAAGTCAAGCACCCTTATATATGCAAAGGGGTGGATTACTATTACAATGAGCAGTAATGAACAATAAATTTAAATTTTTTATTATTTATTTGACCATAGAAAAGATACTAAAAGCAGGAGTCTTAGTAGTACTCCAATCAGCAAGAATATCTAATTTTGCAGTAACCAACAATAGGAATCAAGGGGTCTTTAGCAGGGGTCTTTAGTATTTTTTATTGGCTTGTACCAACGTCAATAATGTCATCATTCTTGAATGAGAGATCAGTCATTGGATAGCCTTGGGGTAATTTTTAGATCATGTTCAAGACCAAGTTTTTGCCACAAGGATGATTGCTTCGACTATTTGGAGATGTGCTTCTCAACTTATGAGTATGCCATATGACCTGAGTAGATCCTGAAAAGCTAACATGGAGCTATGGTTTTCGAAGGGCATCTCATACATCCCAAAAAGGTAAATACGTTGTTTGGTCTTGTTCCTATTATTATAACTTGGTCACTATGGGTTTAGAGATGCAAAGCCCGCATGGAAGGAAAACTGAATAATGTGGATACCTTGTGGGGGTCGATATAAGCTACGATAGCTTGGGTTGGTTTAAGATTGCGTACTAGCAAAAATTTTAAAGATGAGGATGAAAAAATTTTACAAAATCTTTGTATTCTAATAAAAGTGGTTACTAGAACGCGACATTACCTTGTGATATGGAACAAGCCAAGTGTGGGATGGTTTAAACTTAATGTGGATGGGAGTTCTTTGGGCAACCCTGGTCAGATGGGCGCAGGTGGTTTAATTAGAGATGATAAGGGTTGTCTGATTTGGGCCTTTGGGAAAGAGAAGGCTGTTGGAACTAATAATGAATCTGAACTACGAGCTTTATATTAGTGTTTACAGCATTGTAAGGATTTGATGATTCAAAAAGTTGAGATTGAAGTGGATTCTTTGTTAGTCACTAATTGGTTGGTGAAAGGAAGATGTAGCATATGGTACCTTGAAGATTACTGGGATAGGATACACATTCTCTCTACATTGGAAATTAAGATTATGCATGTCTTTAGAGAAGGTAATGCAAGGATAGATTTTCTAGCTTGCTGGGTTTCGAATAAAAAATCTAGAACATGGGCGAATTTCAATGATGTTCCACACAAGATGAAAGGGATATTGAAAGTTGAAAATAAAGGGCCTTTATGCCCTCAAAAGTTAGTATCTTGTGATGGTTGTTGCTTCTTCTTTTTTTATTATTATTGGTTTTCGTTGGATTATTGTTGGTCTTTGGTTATAGAGTGTTAGGGTTTTTATACACTTGGGTTTTGGGTGTTTTTAATTCTTATCTTGTATCCCCCCAAGTGTTTGGTTATACCATGGTATTCCTTCACCATAAGTAAAGGTATTTCAATAAACTTGAGGAGGAGTCACTTTTGGACATGTGGCCCAACTCTTTTTATTTTATTTTATTTTTTTATTTTATTTAAAAAAGATCATTATTATCGACAAAGGCTTCAAATGATGTTTTAGACTCATCATTAGAATTATCATTATCGTCTTAGATGGATTTCTTCAACTAAATCAAATCTTTTTTCTTGAGTCCTTGGAGAATATACTTTTTCATGGACTTCGCAAATTTACTTGATTTATCAGATGAAGCAAGTTATTGTTTTACCTGAGCAATAGGGTATTTAGGCTCTTGAACCAAAGTTTTAGCAATAGGGAAATCTGTGGAAAAATTTTCAATACTTATTTGTGGAGAGATGAAAAGGAAAATCTCAGTTAACAGTATCAGTCACATCTTGAGTATGAGAAAATTTATCCCACTACTTGGCGTATTAATTGTGAGCAAGGATTTCGTCTTTCTTAGCATAATTACACTTTAAGATCCAATGAGCTTTATATTTCTTGCAGAAGTGGAGGGAAATAGGAAACTTCTATCCATACTTATCAATCTTGTAAATAGTGGCAAAGTATTTAATAGCACCATTGAGTTTGTTAGGGAAAATTTTCAAAATTGGGCCAAATTGTGTCCACCATCTCAAAAACCGCAAAGGAAATTAAGAATTGAACTTTATTGTTTTTTTATTTATCAAAGCTAATAAACCATGAATTAGACAAATCAGTATTCTGGAATAACATGAATTTGAACCAAACTTCAATGTAGCCGTAGTAGCAATAGGAAATATCTGAATTAGGGATCTTCTTGACAACATAGGGATGTGTTCCCCTTTTTCTTTAGTGATTAGGTTTAATATGTAAACATTATGATAGATTGACTTGGTTTTATTAGTTTTATAAAAAATGGGTTTAATCAAGATGGACTGAGTTTGGGTGAGAATGGAGGATCAGAGTAATATTGGAAGTTCTTCTAAGTATTTTTAGGAACTAAATAAAAACTAAGCAGAAAACATCCAAATGAGATTTAGGATGGATCAATATATATTGAACGATTAGGTTCAATATAAAACAAATTTTGACAAGATTGCTTTTGGACATAATTAGTCCTTGAAGCAGGGTGTTTATCAGGATCGGATGACTGAATAGGTTGATGGGCTTTAGCAATGACATTGGCATATGGATCATGTGGGATAGCCATAGCGAAGGATAAATTGATCTTAGCATTGATTGTACTACCCGAGGCAATAAATCCGTTAGAAATATCAAGTGGAGAAGCAGGCTCATGTTTCACCAGTTGGCTGTTAGGGACATGAACATGTGAAACATAATTATCTTTTATGCTTGTCATGATTCTGCAAAAATTCACGTGTAAAAAAAAGCAAGCATAGCATTTTGGGAACATTTAATGTAATCAATATCAAAATAATAAAAAAAAAACTTAAAATAGCTTGCCATCAGGTAAAAATATGTTTTGAAGCAATATTCTCAACATTCTTTTCTAATACATATTTAGCACTTTTGAAATCAATACGTAATATAAAATTCTCATTTAATAAAATACTTTGAAACTTAGAAATACATAGTACTATAGATAAATTTTCTTTCTTAATAGTTCTATAGTTAATTTGTACATTATTCCAAACTCCAAAATGGAAGCAAATAATTTGTTTAGACAAACCTGGTGAAATAATTTGTTTCACAATACCACCATACCCAATATTGGAGGCATCTATTTCAACAATTTGGAAAGAATTATAAGTAGGAATACTAAGGCAAGGTAGTGTCTTGACATGAGTTTTAATTTGCTTAACAAGGGAAGTAGGGATATCTAACCAGGGAGGTGGATTGGACTGTAACCTCTCAAATAGTAGTTTACAGTGTTTCCTAAGGTCCTTGTAGAATCACCAACATAATTTAATGAACCAAGAATCTTTATAATTGGGTTTTATCAATGATGACATTAGGGGATTTATCAGCAACTTGGAGGGATCTATTGATAGGACAAATTTGTCCTTCATGGATATCATAACCAAGGAAAAGAGTCTTCGTTTGAATTAATTTAATTTTCTTAGCAGAGACAACAAGTTTAGTTTGGAAGTGGTTGTGAACTGTGTAAAGTGATTGGATGTGGCGTAGTTGTGGAATGACAGGATGCCACTTGAAGTGTTGGGATGAGCCATGTAGTTTGAAATGCTGAGTGAAGTGTTATGTTGGTTAGGTTTGAGTTGGATATTAGTGTCAATGTGTATGAGGCTTGTAAAAACAATTGGAAGTATCGGTGGACTATATGTTGATCTTAGGTAATAAAGAGGGTAAGGTACATGTATGAATTGGTTGAATGCATGTATTAGATAGATTTACCATATGTAATGGATAGTCTATCTTAAGCACGAGTACACAATATTTAAGCCTCAATTTTGGTTTAAATTTGTGTATTATGTGTGGTTTAGATTACAATGAAGTGTTGGTTAGCTTATGCATGCATGGAAGAAGAGATGTATGTATGGACTAGGATTGAGATTTATGATTTGGTTGTTTCAAGTTATGCATCAGAATGGATGATATGGTAGGAGAGTGTGATGAAGGTGATAGTGTGTCTTAATCTTTAATGTAAATCAAGAATGTTCACTTTAAAGGATAAGAACTTTGTGATGACCCGCTTTTACGTGTATTTTCACTGAAGGGTTGTTTTTAATTTAATTAATATATTGGTTTATTTATTTTAAATTATTGTATTTTAATTGGTCTTTAATTTATTTGATGTTGTGTTTAATTTATTTAGTCGTTTTACAGTTTTTAATCTCATTTTCGGCGGATCTGTTTTGGTTTCCGGAGTAGGACTAGACCTCATTTCTTTCCTCCATCTTTTCTTTTCTCTTTTTCCTTTTCTCTTTTTTCTCTTTTCTTTCTTTTTTCTTTTTCTTTTTCTTTCTTTTTCCCTCCCCTTTCCCGTGCATTTTTCTCTCTCTCTCTCTCTTTCCTCTCCTTCACGCCGAACGCCCCAACAACCCAGACCCACCGCCGCCGGTCACCGTGCGGCACACCACCACCACCAATCTCTTCCCCTCCCTCCGGTGAACCACCCCACAAATTTTCACCGCCAACGGAGCCGCCGTTTAGCCGAAAAATCATCATCAAGCCGAACGGCTTTTGCTCCAATTTGCCGCCGTCGCTCCACCTCCGGCCACCACCTCTTCACCACTTCATCACCGACTCATTGCCGTCCCAAACCACCCATTTCCGGCCTCAACCCATCGCCGGAACAGTCCCCACGAGCTAGCTTTCCGATTTGGGTATTTTGGCCTTCCTCCGTCGTTTTCGCCAACACCCACGGCCAAACTCCACTTTTCTTAGCTTCATAAACATCCCTAAACCATTCTCTATCAATCCCGAGCTTTGATTTGTCCCCGTTCAAAAGTGGGTATTTTACAACCCACGGCCATAGTGAAATTTCACTGTTACGTTGCTTTTCTTCCGCCGTTTGCAACGTCGCCAGCTTTTGAAAAATACCATATAGCGCTGTAAGTATTTTTCAAACTCTACTTATATATTTAAATGTATTTTACTCTTAGAATAAATATTTATCTGTTGGTTGGTTGATTTCGAACTGAGTCCGAGGAGTTCGAGGGTCGGATGCATTGAGGATGGAGTGCTTGATTTTGATTGTTTGTGATTGCTTGGTTATTTGTGCCATAAGGCGTGCGTTACATATTGCATACATGTGCATTTTAATTAAATTGAGAAAATCCCGTTTTATTGGCGTAAATGGATTTTGGGAGCGTGTGTCTCACGAGCCCAAGCCGAGATGGGTTATTATCTCGGTGGAGCTCCTCTGGTCACTCGGGAGCGTAATATACTGAGTGACGTCCCCTGAGTTGTCGCTGGGCAACAACGGGAGCAGGGGCTAAAGGATGCTTGGCTACGAACGCGCCGGGCCCGGAACTGGGCATCGCTCTACGCATCGACTCTGTGGCCCTTCACTGGCAAGGGCTAGAGGATGCTTGGATATGAACGCGCAGGGTGCGGAACTGGGCATCGCTTGTTTAGGTGTCACACGCGTGGTCATTACCGGCGGTGTGGTACAGGAGCCAGGGTGTGCGGATGACCCCTAGGGGAGGTCATGGTGCATACAGATTAATCGGTTAATGGATTGAGTTGGATATGAGCCAAATGTGACTTCTGGCGTGATATTTGGAAAGGATATGTTTTTGGGCCAAATGGGATTTTTTTAGCGTGCGTGGAAAAATATGATTTTATGGGTTTTGAGTATTGGCATCCTTTCATGCATATTGTTTGAGTTTTATATGTTTTTATCTAGTGGTGTTTGGATTTTACTTACCTGCGGCACCATTTTTGGTTCCGTAGATTTTGGTGCAGAGTTCGAGGAGGAGGAGGAGGCTGAGCCCGAGGATGCGGCTCCGCCGGAGTTCTGAGTTAAAGTTTAAGCTTTGTTGTTTGGTTTAAAACTATATTTGTGCTTTGTAATATTTTATTATGTATGTTTTAAACAGCTTTGTATTAAATTAAGAAAAATTTTGGTACTTAGTTATGACTTTTGTTATCCGCTGCGTGTTTCTTCGTGCACATTCATTGCTTATACACACACTTGACACTCATCGATAGGGTGGTGACCCATGATGTCATCATCCGGACGTCTCAATTTTCTCGTGTCTGTGCGTGGGGATTTGGGGGCATCACAGGTGGTATCAGAGCGGTTTGGCTTTGGGTAAAACCACATGTCCCATAGGTAGTACCAAAATGTTTTTAAATTTGTGTTTTAAAAATTATGTTAAGTAAAGTTGCTATTTGATTTGTTTTATTTGTTTGAACTTGTTTGCTTGTTTTTATTTATTTAGTTATGTTATTGCATGCTGTTTTCTTTTTGTTTCTTGTTATGTGGTGTTGGTTTTGGTTTTTGGTTTTATGTTGGTTTTATTTGTTTTCTTAAAGGGGGTCAACGGTTGTGTTGTGACAGGAAAAAAATGGTGAGACCAAAGAAATCTACTCAGGAGCCACGGGACGATACATCTAGAGATGACTCCATAGCCCAAGCAATACGGCAGATGATGGAATTTATGCAGCAGAATTTTAGGCCACAGCAGGCAGGGCCTTGGCCACAACAAGGAGGACCTTGGCCACAACAAGGGGGTCCTTGGCCACAACAAGGGGGTCTCTGGCCACAACAAGGAGGGCCTTGTCCACAACAAGGAGGGCTTTGGCCACAACCAGGAGGTCCTTGGCCACATCAGGGAGGGCCTTGGCTATACCCAGGAGGGCCTAGTAGCATGGTGTAAGCCGGATGCACCTGTGAGCGCTTTCTGGCACATAGAACTCCACACTTCACTGGAGAAGAGGATCCATTTCAAGCTGGAAAGTGGATTAAAGACTTGGAAAGAACTTTTGAGGTGTGTGGTTGCACTGAGGCGCAACAACTACTATATGCCAACTATCTATTGCAAGGCACCCTTCTGATTGATGGGATACCAAGAGGGTAATGCTGGAATCAGAATTGGGATCTTTCGCCACTGTGACCTAGCAGCGCTTCAAAAAAGAGTTTAATGATCGTTTCTTTCCCGCTTCTGTAAGGAAGCAGAAGGCAAGAGAGTTCTCAAGTTTGGTCCAAGGGAGCATGACAGTGGAACAGTACGCCCGAAGATTTATAGAACTTGGGCGATTTGCTCCCCACCTCATCGCCACAGAGAAAATGCGAGCTGAGCGTTTCCAAGAGGGACTACGCCCTGATTGGTGGACCCCAGTGTTACCGATGCGGCCAGGTGGGACATATTGCTCGTGAGTGCCCCGTCAGAGTTCAAGAAAGCCGTGGAGGTAGACGCGGTGGAAGAACAAATCCAAGACAAGTAGTGCAAGCTCGGGTTTATGCTGTCACACCCGAAGATGTGGATGATGAGGCACCAGCGATCCATGATGCTGGAGTAATTACATGTATGGATTTAATTTAATTTTATGTTGGATTTGATTTTTGGTGTGCTTTGATTTCTTTGTGTATTTGGATTTCATGGGTTTATGTGTTTGGTTTAGGGAGAGTCCGTTTATATGAGTTTTATGCTTGCACTTTGTTTGATTCCGGTGCGTCACAGTTGTTTGTATCTTCCACGTTTGCTCGGATGTGTAATTTGGTCTCGGAACCTTTGCCGAAGTCATTGGTAGTGGCTCTACCCAATGGTGAAATGGTGTGGTGTTCTAAGGTTGCTTTGGGATGCCCATTAAATTTTGATGGAAGGTTCTTGGATGTTGATTTGGTGGTGTTTAAGCTGTTGAGTTTTGATATCATCCTCGGAATGGATTGGCTATATCGATATTCTACGAGTAGTAATTGCAGAAGTCGGTTAATTAGCTTTCAGCTTCCAGATGGTGATTGTGTGGAATTTGCGGGAAGTAAGCTAAAAGAAAAGCCGGTAATTATATCGGCAATTCAAGCAAAAAGAGAGATTGCATGGGGAGCGGAAGCCTTCTTAGTTTAGATGGTGTCTACGCCGTCTGAGAAGAAGTCTTTGGTAGATATTCTCGTTGTGGAAGAATTCCCCGATGTGTTTGTGGATGACTTGCTTGGGCTACCCCCTGTTCGAGAAATGGAGTTTGTTATAGACTTAGAACCTGGAGCGGCTCCTGTACATAAAGCTCCTTACCGCATGGCACCGGCTGAATTAAAAGAGTTGAAGACTCAGTTGCAAGAGTTGGTAGATAAGGGGTTCATTCAACCAAGTACTTCACCGTGGGGTGCGCCAGTTCTGTTTGTTAAAAAGAAAGATGAAACCCTCCGTATGTGCATTGATTATCGGAAATTAAATAAGGTGACCATTAAAAATAAATATCCTCTCTCACGGATTGATGATTTGTTTGATCAGCTTCAAGGAGCAGCCGTGTTCTCGAAAATTGATTTGAGGTCGGGATACTACCAGTTGAGGATCAGAGACAAGGATGTGCCCAAAACTGCTTTCAGGTCGAGATATGGGCATTATGAATTTAAGGTGATGCCATTTGGATTAGCCAATGCCCCTGCTGCTTTCATGGATTTAATGAATCGAGTATTTCGACCTTATCTGGATTCCTTTGTGGTAGTATTCATTGATAATATTCTGATTTATTCCCGAGATGTTGAAGAGCATGTGTATCATCTTCGTCTAGTTCTTGAGAAATTGAGAGAACACCAGTTGTATGCTAAGCTCAGCAAGTGTGAATTCTAGTTGGAGGAAGTCAGATTTCTTGGGCATGTGATTTCCTGAGACGGAGTGGCTGTTGATCCTAGTAAGGTGGAAGCCATTTTGTCATGGCAACGGCCGACAACAGTGCGCGAGATCTGGAGTTTCTTAGGACTTGCCGGATATTACCGAAGATTTGTGGAGGGATTTGCTCGCCTATCTGGACCTCTCATAGCTTTGACTCGGAAGAATGCAGAATTTGTTTGGTCAGATAAGTGTGAGAGAAGCTTCCAAGAATTGAAGAATAGGTTGACGACGACACCAGTGTTAGCGCTCCCAGAACCGCATCAGCCATTCCTAGTCTTCAGCGATGTGTCTAAATTCGGATTGGGTTGTGTCCTTATGCAGGAAGGACGGGTTGTTGCTTATGCATCTCGTTAGCTAAAGGACCATGAGAAAAATTATCCGACACACGATTTGGAATTGGCTGCGATTGTTTTTGCTCTTAAGATCTGGCGGCACTTTTTGTATGGGGAAGCTTGCGAAGTATACACCGATCACAAGAGCTTGAAACACTTGTTTTCCTAGAAGAATCTGAACATGAGGCAGAGGCGATGGCTGGAGTTAATCAGTGACTACCAGTGCGAGATCAAGTATCATTCGGGGAAGACAAATATAGTTGCTGATGCTTTGAGCCGAAAATCACACTTGGAAGATGAAACCGAGCGGTCAGAATTGGATTCTTTGCTTTGTGGAATGAGAAGACTCCTTATTGAAAGTTCAAAGCAAGAAGAGATTTTATCTTCAGTTCTTGATATTCGGGTAACTGATTTTGAAGAATTGAAGACTCTTCAAAGGAAGGATCTGAAGTTGCTGGATATCAGGAAAAGAGTCAGAAAATCTCGAGGGCCGTTGCACTATAGTATGGATAAAGATGGAGTTCTTTGGTTCCGAGATCGTAGGGTGGTCCCCAAAGATTCAGAATTCAAGAAGCGGATCATGGCAGAAGCTCATGCGGCCCCTTATTCAGTTCATCCCGGCAGTACAAAGATGTACTGGGACTTGAAGAAAAATTATTGGTGGGATGGAATGAAGAGGGATATTGCCTTGTATGTTGAGAAATGCCACACATGCTGTCAAGTCAATGCCGAACATCAAAGACCCACAGGTATGCTCCAACGCCTCCCTATTCCTGAGTGGAAGTGGGATGACATCATGATGGACTTTGTAGTGGGCTTGCCGAGGACGCCTAGTGGGAAAAATTCTATTTGGGTGATTGTTGACCAGTTAATGAAGAGTGCTCATTTCTTGCTTGTTAATAACACCGATTCCTTGGGTAAGTTGACTCGCTTGTACATCAAAGAGATAGTGTGGCTGCACGGCATACCGAAGAGTATAGTGTCGGATCAAGACCCAAGGTTCACATCTCAGTTCTGAAAGAGTTTGCAGGCGGCATTGAGTACTAAGTTGAAGTTCAGTACTGCATATCACCCGCAGATAGACGGCCAATCAGAGCGCACCATTCAGACCCTTGAAGACATGTTGCGAGCATGTGTCATGGAATTTCAAGGGAGTTGGGAAAACCACTTGCCGCTCATAGAGTTTGCGTATAATAACAGCTTCCATGTGACCATTCAGATGGCTCCTTATGAAGCTCTTTATGGGAGGAAGTGCAGATCGCCTTTATGTTGGGATGAAGTCGGGGAGAGTAGGATAATTGGACCCGAAATAATTCAAGAGATGCAAAGCCAAGTCCGGATCATCAGGGATAAAATGGCGGCAGCTCAGAGTCGTCAGAAAAGCTACGCTGATACCAGGAGGAGAGAGTTATCTTTTGAAAAAGGTAATTGGGTTTATCTCAAAGTCTCTCCCATGAGAGAAGTTAAGCGTTTTGGTAAGAAGAGGAAGCTGGATCCGAGGTATGTCGGCCCTTTTCAGATTCTGGAGAAAGTAGGGTCCGTCACCTATAGAGTTGCTTTGCCAGAATATTTTGGGGATATTCATGATCTCTTCCACGTATCATCCTTGAATAAGAGCTTTGGACAGCAAGAGCCACACTTTGTTGACCCAGAGAGTATTCAGTTGCAACCAGACCTTACATATGAGGTTGTTCCGTCGTAGATCATGGATTGGAAGGAGCAACAAATGAGGTCCAAGACGATACCTTTGGTTAAGGTGGCATGGGGAGATCCGTTAGCTCAAGATTTCTCTTGGGAGTGAGTAGCGGATATGAGGGAGCAGTACCCATACTTGTTTGAGTAATGACGGTACGTTTCTTAATCTTGGTCACAGGTGGTTTATGTGATATTATGTGGCTTGTTTCAAGTTGGTGTTTGATCTTACAAATTTCGAGGACGAAATTTATTTTTAAGGGGGGAGGATGTGATGACCCGCTTTTATATGTATTTTCACTGAAGGGTTGTTTTTAATTTAATTAATATATTGGTTTATTTATTTTAAATTATTGTATTTTAATTGGTCTTTAATTTATTTGATGTTGTGTTTAATTTATTTAGTCGTTTTACAATTTTTAATCTCCTTTTCGGCGGATCTGTTTTGGTCTCCGGAGTGAGGACAGGACCTCATTTCTTTCCTCTATATTTTCTTTTCTCTTTTTCCCTTTTCTCTTTTTTCTCTTTTCTTTCTTTTTTCTTTTTCTTTTTCTTTCTTTTTCCCTCCCCTTTCCCGTGCGTTTTCCCCCCCTCTCTCTCTCTCTCTCTCTCTCTCTCTCTCTCTCTCTCTCTCTCTCTCTCTCTCTCTCTCTCTCTCTCTCTCTCTCTCTCTCTCCTCTCCTTCACGCCCCAACAACCCAGACCCACCGCCGTCGGCCACTGTGCGGCACACCACCACCACCAATCTCTTCCCCTCCCTCCGGTGAACCACCCCACAAATTTTCACCGCCAACGGAGCCGCCGTTTAGCCGAAAAATCATCATCAAGCCGAACAGCTTTTGCTCCGATTCACCGCCGTCGCTCCACCTCCGGCCACCACCTCTTCACCACTTCATCATTGACTCATTGCCGTACTAAACCACCCATTTCCGGCCTCAACCCATCGCCGGAACAGTCCCCACAAGCTAGCTTTCCGATTTGAGTATTTTGGCCTTCCTCCGTCGTTTTCGCCGCCACCCACGGCCAAACTCCACTTCCCTTAGCTTCATAAACATCCCTAAACCATTCCCTATCAATCCCGAGCTTTGTTTTGTCCCCGTTCAAAAGTGGGTATTTTACAACCCACGGCCACAATGAAATTTCACTGTTACGTTGCTTTTCTTCCGCCGTTTGTAATGCCGCGAGCTTTCAAAAAATACCATATAGCGCTGTAAGTATTTTTCAAACTCTACTTATAGATTTAAATATATTTTACTCTTACAATAAATATTTATCTGTTGGTTGGTTAATTCCGAATTGAGTCCGAGGAGTTCGGGGGTCGGATGGATTGAGGACGGAGTGCTTGGTTTTGACTATTTGTGATTGCTTGGTTATTTGTACCATGAGGTGTGCATTACATATTGCATACATGTGCATTTTAATTAAATTGACAAAATCCCGTTTTATTGGCGTAAATGGATTTTGGGAGCGTGTGTCTCACGAGCCCAAACTGGGATGGGTTATTATCTCGGTGGAGCTCTTCTGGTCACTTGGGAGCGTAATATATTGAGTGATATCCCCTGAGTTGTCACTGGGCGACGACGGGAGCGGGGGCTAGAGGATGCTTGGCTATGAAGGCGCCGGGCGTGGAACTGGGATCGCTTGTTTAGGTGTCACACGCGTGGTCATTACCTACGGTGTGGCATAGGAGCCAGGGTGTGCGGATGACCCCTAGGGGAGGTCATGGTGCATACGGATTAATCGATTAATGGATTGAGTTGGATATGTGCCAAATGTGACTTTTGGCATGATATTTGGAAAGGATATGTTTTTGGGCCAAATGGGATTTTTTTGGTGTGCGTGGAAAAATATGATTTTATGGGTTTTGAGTATTGGCATCCTTTCATGCATATTGTTTGAGTTTTATATGTTTTTATCTAGTGGTGTTTGGATTTTACTTACCTGCGGCACCATTTTTGGTTCCATAGATTTTGGTGCAGAGTTCGAGGAGGAGGAGGAGGCTGAGCCCGAGGATGCGGCTCCGCCAGAGTTCTGAGTTAAAGTTTAAGCTTTGTTGTTTGGTTTAAAACTATATTTGTGCTTTGTAATTTTATTATGTATGTTTTAATCTGCTTTGTATTAAATTAAGAAAAATTCTGGTACTTAGTTATGACTTTTGTTATCCGCTGCGTGTTTCTTCATGCACATTCGTTGCTTATACACACTTGGCACTCGTCGATAGGGTGGTGACCAATGATGTCATCATCCGGACATCTCGATTTTCCTGTGTTTGTGCGTGGGGATTTGGGGGCGTCACAAACTTAAAGTGGAAAATTGTGTTTGGAAATGTAATCTCAAGTGGGTCACAAGCTGCAACCTTGAGACTTAGGTAAACATGATAAAGGAAAGCATAGAGGATGGAATTGGATGGTAGAGTATGTCTAAGTGAAGGAAGTCCACATGGACGATAGTTTATGCATTTTCTAAGTTTTAGTTGCTTATGCACTTGAGAAAATGAATGATGTAAAGTTATGTATTTATGTAGGTTGCCATTTGACACACACATGAATGGACTGGATAAAATGAATATAGCATGGAGTCTAGGTAAGTATTATGTTCATATCCTTGTAGAGTTTCCTCAATGATATGAAATGAAAATGAAAATATTTCTCTTTATGTTGCTTTATGAAATGAAATAAAATGATGTTTTATGAAAGTATGCTATATATTACTGTTTAAAGGTATATGCATGTAAAGGTCTTCTTTGGCAGCCCCTATTTATGCACCCAAAGTAATAGTTGTATACATGTGAATAGATGTTATATGTAGTACTTGTTTTTATTTTCCATGAAATGAATTATTGAGGTTTATCTTGATGCTTTGAAATGATGTTTAAAAGATGTGATGAAAATGTATTTAAATGACACTATGAAATGATATTTTAAATGATGCTATGAAATGAATTTTAAACGATGCTATGAAAGGGTGTTCAAGGGATCCTATGGAATGGTGTTTAAATGATGATGTTTATGCTTATGCTTTAAAATGATGTTTATGAAATAGAAATGGACTGATGAATGAAAATGAAATGATTGAAAGAAATGAAGGAAATGAAAGGAAAGGAATGAATGTTTTAATGTATGAAAATACATACCAACTATGACTAAATGAATGAAGGATGGTACCAATGGACTGGCCAGATTGCAATGCTGGGTAAGTAATACTGGTAGTGCACCTAGTATTGCCCTTGACTAAAAGAGATTCCTAACTTGTGACCACGAGTGAGATTCGGGTCCAAAAAACTGCTAACCACACAAGAAAAGTGAAAAGAATAATTGAAGGTATGAATGTTTACATTTTTTATGAATGAATGTATAAGGTGTGAGAAATATTTTATGAGAAATGAAAGGCTTTTAAAGAAAAACCCCACCTTGTAATGTTTTAAATGAAATAAATGCTTACGTAAAGTATGTAGATGAATGTTAAATGCATGACTAAAAATTTATGTTAGTATATTTTTACAGTATGAGGTAATACTTACTGAATACTCGACTCACTTTTTTTTATGTAAGTCTCTCCCCCCTCCTAGGGATAAAATGAGGAAGAAGCGTTAAGACAAACATGGTACAAGAAAAAAGTGACAGAAGCCTAGGCAGGTTTTTACAGTGTGTGAAAGTAAATTTTTGTAAAAGGAATTTTAATCTTAATTTAATCATTTCTATTGTAAGCTCTCTTTTAATTTATAGAACATGTTTTAATTTTAAATATCGAATCTTTTATATCCTGTGAAGGAAAGGGAAAAAGTTTTAAAAAAGAGTCAGTAATTCCTATTTTATTTTCTAAAGTCCCACAACAATGACGGGGGGTTACACAAGGTCATCCTAACACTTAAACATGGCTCAAGACCTTAATCACCATTAAACTAACCCTTAAGAATGCATGATATCTTTTAGTCTTTTTCATCAAGAAAAGTTTCAAAAATTGGAATAAAATCATGCATTTTCCTTCTTATCCCAATCAAAAGGTTTTATAAATGTCTATTATTCAAGCCTAGGTAAAATAAATCAAAACTTCATAAGTTTAGTATAAATTAATTAGAACCATGCATGCTTGGATGATCAACACAAGATAGGATTAAAACCTATTATTGCATGCTTCTAAATTCGAAATGAAACCGTCCAAAATCATTCTAAGACATTTATGAATCATATAAAATCATACCAACTCATGCCATGGCTAAAACTTCAACACAACATAATTAGTTTCAACAAAACTTCACATCTGACTTGGTTTGATATCCATATGCTAAACCTTAATTAAACTCATTATTATGCCATAAATTAAAACCTAACATGTCATTTTAATACTTAGTAAGAGATTAAGCAAGAATACTTACAAAAATCGTGGCCCTTTAAAGCTCTCAACATAACTTCACTCAAGAACACTCAAAAACCTCACTCAGTTTCACTCTATGGCTCATTAAGGGAGTAGAAGCTCTAAAGATCTCAAGAGAAGGCTTGGAGAAGAGGTGTAGAGAAATGAGGGAGTGAAGGGAGTTTTATAGTGTTCAATAGAGGGGTGAGAGGTGAGGGGCACGGCAATGGAGAGGCTTGTGAGTGGTGGAAGTGGGTGGTGGTGGTGGTGATGAATGCACAATTCCAGTTTGTGTAATCTTTGTGCATATGTGAATGGTGCCCTATGCTGCCAAAATCTCATCAAGGTCAGGTGCTACAAGGAGGCTAAGGGTGCAGGGTTGCCTTGGTCTAGAAAGAAAAGAAAAAAATAAAAAATAAAACCAAGGCATGAAGTCCTGCCATGATGTCGCCGGGTAAGGTTCTAAAAATCTGGATAGATTTTCACTTCATTGCTTGCATCCCTTTGTTTTATCTCCATGGCTGAAATGCACAGGTATAATGACACTCTTTGATGCCCTTTTTAGGTGGTGAAAGATGGAGGAATTGGTTGCCAAGTGATGATGTATGTGCAGCTCAAAAAAGAGGGTGAAGTGGGGGTGTTGCTGAGTGGTGTCTTGCACAAAAGCCAATCGGTTTTGGCTCTACTTGGGGTGACTTGACTCAGGACTCAACATGATGACTAGACTCACCATGATGACTAGAGGGGCTCTTGGGGATTGGAGGAAAAGGTAGGTCGCGTGTGGTGATGGTTCAACTAAGTGCAGAAATGCAACCAAACACAAACCATTCGGTTAGGCACTCAACTAGGCTTTCAATGGAACCAATTGGATCAATTTGGTGTGGTTGTCTTGGAGCCATTTCGACCAACACCCAAAATGAACCAAGAGGGATAATGTGAGGGGTTAAAAGACAACAATGCCCTTGAGGAAAGAATGAAATTGGTGTGGGCTAGGGTCTAAATTGGTATAATGCATCAAGGTGCCGATTGTGGTGTTTTGGTCAATGGCATGTCTTTCCCTCATTTGACATGTATTAGATAAAGACTAATATTCTAATTTAGTCTAAGAATGATGAAAAATAATAATAAAAATAATAGAGTGCAGATAAAAAATATGAGAAATAATTAAAAATGAAATTAAGCTTAAAACATGGTTAAGAGAGCACTAATCATTTGTAAGTTAATTAATGCTCTTAACTCACATTCAAAACTTAATTTAGGTCTAGAGAAAACCTTAGGGGCGTAGGGAAAATTACAGGCTTGAGGGGAGACAAAGGAATAGTGCATATGGCTTCAAAATAGAAGGGCACAAAAATTGGAAGACAAGGCTTTTGGGCGTTGTTGGGCATGAGAAGCCTTTTGTAAATCTTTGATAAAGGCTTTTGGTGTGGATCAATGAGTGGACCTTATGTTCATATTTGAGAGGTCATACGAGGTCTCAAAGGCCTACTAAAATTGTGTCAAAATGGTATGTCTTTCTAGTAATAGGCCAAGCACCTCTACTATTACCAATTTAGGCCCAATAGCATAATGCCTTCTACATGTTTGGGCTTAATTTCCAAGGCTTTTCAAGAGAGGCCTATAGATCCTATGATACTACGTATTTTAGTATATTTTTATTGGAGGATTATTTTAATTGATTTAAAATATTAATTCTTTTGTTTTAAATTGTTAGATTTATTGTTGGATTTATTTTATGATTTTTAAGTTGTGAAATTTATTTTTATGTGCTTTCTTAATATTAATTGTTGTTTTGCATTTAAAATGCTCTTTATTTTAAATTATTTTATTATTGGGTTTTAACTATTTTATTTTATTAATATTGAGTTGTAGTGTTTTTATTTAGCTTTTATTTATTTTATTGTGCCTTTTATTTTAAAGTAGTTTATTGTTGGGTTTTATTATTTTATTTTATTTAGTCACTATGTTTAAATTAGTTTACTTAACTTGCCATTTTAAAATCTATTTTTGTTGGATTTGTTTAAGACCCTGATTTGGAAAATGTTGTACCTCATTTCTTTTCCTTCAATTTTTTTCTTTTTTCCTTTTTCTTTTTCACCTCTTTTCCTTTTCTCCTTTTCATTTTTCTTCATTCTTTGTCTTCTTTCCTCCCTTGTTTCCCCCAGCCTCGTACGACTTCTCTCCCTCTCTCTCCACGCCATTTCCTTCATCTGCCCCAGCCTGCCGCCACTCGTCGGCATGGCCCTCACTGCCCCTCCCACCTGATTCCTCACTGGTCGGCGCACCTACCCACCAATTTTCAACCCCTCCCGCGTCGCAATTAACCTCCACGAGCTTCTCCAAGCCGCGGCATCATTTTGCTCTAGCACCGCCGTCACTTCACCTCCGACCACCATTTTTTCACCATTTCATCACCTACCTTTTGCCGAGCCAACCCACCTATTTCCATCTCCGATCCGTCGTTGGAACAACCACCACGAGCTCAACTCCATTTTAGCCATTTTTCACTTCCATCGCCATTTTCGTTACCACCCACGGCCAACCCCCACTTCCACTAGCTTCACTAACACCTCTAAGCCATTTTCTATCAATCCCAAGTCTTCGTTTGCTCCCATTCAAAAGTGGGTATTTTATTACCCAAGGCCACAGTGTATTTTACACTGTTACGTTGCATTTCCGCCACCTTTTGCACATCCGAGATCCCTCAAAAAATATTTTATAGCACTGTAAGTATTTTTCAAATTTTATTTAAGATTTAAATACAATATTATTTTTACAATAAATTGTGATTGGTTGATTGTGCTGGACTGAGTTCGAAGAGTCGGGGGTCGGATAGATTTGAGGATGAAGTTATTTATGTTTGGATGATTTGGATTGTTGATTATTTTGTGTCATGTCATGTGTTGGAAATTGAAAATTGGATTTTTATGTGTAAATGAATTTTTGGGTGTGTATGTATCATGATCCCAAGTCGAGATGGAGTATTATCTCGGTGGAGCTCCTCTGGTCACTCTGGAGTAGAAAATACTGAGTGACATCCTCTGGGTTGTCACCTGGTTGTCGTTAGGCTCGGACGATACGATAATGCTGTCGGCCAACTCCGTGGTCCCTCGGCTGGCGGAGACTAAAGGATGTCTGGTTATGGTACACACTCGGGAAGTTGGGTATCGCTCGTGTAGATGTCACATGCATGGTCGTTACCTGTGGTGTGGCATAGGAGCCAGAGTGTGCGGATGATACCCAAGAGAGATCATGGTGCATACATTAAAATTGAAACTGGTTTTGGATATTGGATATGGGTCATTTTTTGGAAAACAAAATGGCAAGTTTTGGTTAAATGATATTTGTGGGCCATTTTCTGGGAAAATTGCGGGATTTTTATAAGCTGATTTTCGTGGACCATTTTCTGAAAAGGATTGTTGGTTTGGGCCATTATCTGGAATAATGGCAAGGAAATGCTTTAATGGAAATATTGTGGGCCATTATCTGGGATAGTGGCGAGAAATTGTTTTTAATGGAAATGTTTGGGCCAAAAATGAGATTTTTGGCGTGTGTTGGAAAAAATGTATTTTTGGGAAATGATCATTTTTGGATCTCATGCATATGGCATCCTGTTTATGTATATTATTGAGTTTTAATATATTTTTATCTTGTGGGATTGCTTGGATTATTACTTATCTATGGTACCGTCTTTGGTACAGTATATTTTTTATGCAGAGGACGAGGAGGCTGAGCCCGAGGAGGCAGCTTCGCCAGAGGAGTGATCGTGGATCACTTGTGGGTTGAGATTTATTTCCTGCTTTCGATCATTGCTTTTGATTTGTATTATATTTGCACTGGTTAATTGTAGTATTTTTTATACACTTGTGTTTAAGTGAGATTGATTTTAAATCTGTATTTAAAATTCTGGTACTTAGTTGAATGACTCTTATGAACTTTTGCGTTATTTTTATTATATACGTGTTGCATATACACACACTTAGCACTTAGAGATGGGATACGTGTCCGTACGTGGGAGTTGGGGGCGTCACAGATCCAAATAGGTTTAGGCTTTTTGCCTAATTCCTAGCTCATCACATCATTAGTGATTGGGGATCCAAGATAAAACACTATTGGGCTTACCTTTAAATGCATCCATACTTAGCCTTTTTGCTTAGCCCACTAAGATACCAAGTGTCAATCTCCTATTGGTTCTTGGCAATTATTCTAAAAGTAACATACTAGAATTCTCCCACTACGATTCTCAAGTAAAAATCAACTCTAAAAATAAAAATTTCAATCCAATGCTAATTAGGATTAAGGAAGTTAATGGCTAAGTCTTAACGGCTTTTTAGGTGGGGTGTTACAATAACATTGATTGGAAGGTGTACAAAAAAATGGTGGTTACATGGTTATTATTAGAAGTATTAGTCTGTATTGTTTTTTCATTCAGTTTAGTTAGTTTAGTTGGTTCCAGTTTAGTTAGTTTAGTTGTGAACCAAGTTAAGTTAGTTTCTCAATTTATTTTTCCCGCCTATTGTGGCTTGTATATAAAGAGCACATATGTACTCTGCTTTCATAACAATACAATTTCACTTTTGAGTTCAACATTTATCATGGTATCAGAAGAAAATTCTTAAGCCAATTCCTCTGCTTTGCCTATGGATCCTTCCAATCCATATTATCTTCATCATGGAGATAGTCCAGGCATAATGCTTGTTACTCAACTCCTTACAGACAATAACTATAACACATGGCGTCATTTCATGCTCATGGCATTGACTGCCAAGAACAAAGTCTGCTTTATCGATGGATCTCCTCCATCTCCTCCAGACACTTCTCCCTTGTTTCCATCATGGACTCGATGCAACAATATGGTACTTTCCTGGTTACTCAATTCTCTTTCTAAAGAGATTGCTGCTAGTGTCATTTATGTTGATTCTGCCAAGGAGATGTGGTCTGATCTTCACGAGAGATTCTCTCAAGGCAATGGTCCTCGGATCTTTCAATTACAAAATTCCATTGCCTCTCTTACACAAGATGATCTTTCTATCAGTGCGTATTTTACTCAGATGAAAGGACTTTGGGATGAACTGCTGAACTATCGTCCTCTACCTGTTTGTTCTTGTGGTGGTTTGCGATCCTTGATGGATATGCATCAACAGGACTATGTCATGCGTTTTCTGATGGGATTAAATGATTCCTATTCGCATGTTACAGGTCAAATCCTTCTCATTGAGCCTCTGCCTCCTATTAACAAAGTTTTTTCTCTGGTTCTTCAAGAAGAATGACAGCGTGATATTGGATCTGTTTTAGTTCCTAGCATACCATCTACTGCTTTCGCTTCCACTACTAAATCTGCTCCTATGGCCAAACCTTCCACTCGCAGACCTTTTTGCTCTCATTGTTCTATTCCAGGGCACACTGTGGAGAAATGTTTTAAGTTGCATGGATATCCTCCTGGATATCGATCCAAAGGCAAATCCTCCAATTATGCATCCACATCCAATTCTCATCCTTCTGTCAATACTGCTCATCATGTTGCCAATTCTACATTGACTCCCTCCATGCCTTTTACTCCACAACAATGTCAACAACTTCTGGCACTTCTTCATCCTGAATCCTCAGATTCTCCACCACCAACAGCAAATCCAGTAACATCTCCACTTGATCAACTTTCTAGTAAGTCTTCTATATCTTCTATTTTTTCTCTCAACACAGCAAATCCTACTTCAAATCTTCATAATGAATGGGTCATTGATACTGGTGCCACGGACCACATGGTCCATTCTATTTCTCTTTTTCAATCTTTTAAACCTGTCCACAACTCATTTGTCAAATTGCCAAATGGTTTTTCTGCACCAGTTACACATGTTGGATCTGTTCGTTTACTTCCTCAGCTTGTTTTACACAATGTGTTGTGTATCCCTCCTTTTCATTTCAACCTCCTTTCTGTTAGTCAACTTACTAAGTCATCTCCTTGTTGCATAAATTTTTTTCATGACTCTTGTATCATACAGGACCTCATCCATTGGGAAATGATTGGGAAGGGTAAAGCCAAAGAAGGACTTTATCTGCTGCAACTACCAGATTTGCCAGTGAAATGCTCTAAAGATTTGTCTTCAAATTCTGTTCTTGCCTTACATTCTAGTCATCTTCTTTTTGATGTTTGGCATAAGAGATTGGGATATCCCTCTCTTCCTAGAATGCAGTTATAGTCTTCCATTGTTCCTAATCTCTCTGTTAATAATTCCACAATTTGTGATGTTTGCCCTCTTGCTAAACATAAGAGGTTACCTTTTCCTTCACATAGTCAAAATAAATCCACTTGTTCATTTGAGCTTATACATTGTGATATTTGGGGGCCATTTCAATATCCTTCCTTGGATGGTTTTAAATACTTTTTGACTATAGTAGATGATTTCTCTCGCAGCACTTGGGTTTATTTGTTAAAATCCAAAGCTGATACTCGGGTCTTGTTATAGCATTTTGTTGCTATGGTTGATACTCAATTTAATTCTAAAATCAAATTCATTCGAACTGATAGTGGTAGTGAATTTGCCATCCACAATTTCTTCTCTAGTAAAGGCATAATTCACCAACTTTCTTGTGTAGCTACTCCCCAACAGAATTCAGTGGTTGAAAGGAAGCATCAGCACATTTTAAATATAGCTCGTGCTTTCCTTTTTCAATCAAATCTTCCCTTACATTTCTGGTCAGATTCTATCCTTACTACTGTCTACTTAATCAACAGAATTCCTTCTCCTTTGTTGAATAACAAAAGCCCCTATGAATTACTCTTTAACAAACTGCCTTCTTATGCTCATCTCAGAGTGTTTGGGTCTCTTTGTTATGCCTCTACATTAGCCCATAACAGGTCTAAATTTGCTCCTCGAGCTCGAAAATGCATATTTCTTGGTTATCCTCTAGCTATCAAAGGCTACAAGTTGTATGATCTTGATGATCATACATTTTTTGTTTCCTGAGATGTTGTGTTTCATGAACACATTTTTCCTTTCAAAACCTTATCTCCCACTACTCAGCCTCATGTTTCTATTGTTCTTCCTCAACCCATTTTTGATCAAATTTCTTTTCCTGTTGCTTCCTCTGACTCTACGCCACCTGTCTCTAATTCTGATTCCCCTCAGCATCCACATATTCCTTCAGACCAACCTGATCCTTCCTTTATTCCTCATGTTCCTGCTCTTAGAAGATTTTTTCGAGCTCACAGGCCACCTAGTTACTTGCATGATTTTCATTGCCATCAGGCATCTTCCAAGGCTTGCTCTTCTTCATATTCCAATGAGATTTCTGCTTCTATTTCAGGTACTCTCTATCCTCTTTCTAATTCTATATCATATTCCCATTTGTCATCTAAACACAAAGCTTTTGTTATAGCTCTTTCTACTCTTTTTGAGCCTAAATTCTTTCATCAAGCTGTTAAACTTCCACATTGGAGAACTACCATGGCTGAAGAAATTACAGCCTTAGAACATAACAAAACATGGACTTTAACTAATCTTCCCCCTGGTAAGAGTACAATTGGCTGCAAATGGGTCTATAAAGTGAAGCTTAGGTCTAATGGAACACTTGAGAGGTATAAGGCTTGCTTAGTCGCTAAAGGGTTTACACAACATGAGGGTGTTGATTACTTTGACACATTCTATCCAGTAGCTAAGATGGTGACAGTTAAGTGTCTTCTTTCCATAGCAGCAGTTAAGGGTTGGCATCTCATTCAGCTAGATGTAAACAACGCTTTTCTTCATGGAGATTTGTTGGAAGAAGTATATATGGATTTACCCCCTGGTTTTAGTGACAAGCATGACAAAAGGGTCTGTCAATTGAATAAATCCTTGTATGGATTAAAGCAAGCTTCCAGACAGTGGTTTGATAAGTTTTCCACTACAATCATCTCTCTTGGTTTTACACAATCCAAGATTGATTATTCCCTTTTTACAAAAACTCAGGGCTCTAGTTTCATGGCTCTATTGGTTTATGTCGATGACATTCTTATTGCCAGCAATGATATGGATTTTGTTAACAACTTCAGAGCCTTTCTTGACCAAAAGTTTAAACTTAAGGATCTTAGACCTTTGAAGTATTTTTTAGGGCTCGAAATAGCAAGAAATACATCTGGCATTTCTTTATCCCAGAGAAAATATGCTTTAGATCTCCTATCCGATACTGGTTTTCTTGGTTCCAAACCAGTTAAAACACCTATGGAACAACATCTAAAGCTGTCCAGAACTGATGGTGCTCTTCTTGATGATCCCAAATCTTATAGAAGCTTGGTTGGTAGGTTACTTTACCTCACTATTACCAGGCCAGACCTTATATTTGCAATTCACACATTGAGTCAGTTTATGGATTCCCCTCGACAACCCCATTTACATGCTGCTCAAAGAGTTCTTCAGTATATCAAAGATTCACCTGGTCAAGGACTCTTTTTTCCTTCTACTTCAGATTTCAAACTCACTGCCTTTGTTGATTCTGATTGGGCAGGGTGTCAAGACACCAGAAGATCCATCACGGGTTTTTGCATATTTCTTGGAAGTTCTCTCATCTCTTGGAAATCAAAGAAACAATCTGTGGTTTCAAGGTCATCAGCTGAAGTTGAATATAGAGCTTTAGCTAATACAGTTTCTGAGATCGTTTGGCTCTTGTCTTTGCCACAAGATTTACAAGTAGATCCTTCCAGTGCCACTGCTTTATATTGTGACAACAAGTCTGCAATCCACATTGCCACAAACCCTATATTTCATGAACGCACAAAACATATAGAGATCGATTGCCATTTTGTCCGTGAGAAGATTCAAGATGGTTCCATCAAACTTTTTCATGTTAATTCTCACAATCAGCTTGCTGATTGCTTCACTTAACCACTTGGTTTTCCGTTGTTCTCTACTTTAGTTTCCAAGCTGGGCATGCTTAACATTCATCCTCCAGCTTGAAGGGGGGGTATTAGAAGTATTAGTCTGTATTATTTTTTCATTCAGTTTGGTTAGTTTAGTTGGTTCCAGTTTAGTTAGTTTAGTTGTGAACCAAGTTAAGTTAGTTTTTCAATTTATTTTTCCCGCCTATTGTGGCTTGTATATAAAGAGCACATATGTACTCTGCTTTCATAACAATACAATTTCACTTCTGAGTTCAACATTTATCAGTTATATCATTGAATCTTCTATGATTTTACACTATTAAAATAGGGCTTTTTGCAGCCAAGGAGTTGCGTAGATCAATGATATAATAAACTTTTGAGAAGTGTTATATCTATAACTGTTGTGCAAATGTTGAATCACTTTTGATTGTAGTGCATGCTAATATATATTGCTGTCAAGGGCTCTTTTCACTTTTGACTTTAATTAGCATTCCATAATTAGTGAATATATATATAAATATATATGTGTGGTTATGATGTAAAAAATATATTTTATGAAATGGCTTGAATGTTTGGACATTATAATGGAATGTGTTCCAGGATTGGGAGGATAATGATGACTGTTTTAGTACATTTTTTAAAAAAATTGTAAAAGACATTTTTCGACAATCATAAATCGCCAGAAAGACTTGTTTTAGTCATATTATACTTTTCCCAGCCTGCCAAGTATACTGCTAGAAATAATTATTTTCTATGATATATACTTGTTGGGGGAGAAAAATCATGTTTTTTTACTGGCAACAATTCTTGATTTTGAACATGTCTTTAGCGGCGATTTATTGATACCATTTGAATTTTTTTCCCGATTGCCTCAAAAAATTAGCCTGAAAAATCTTTTTGACACTATTCGAATTATCTCAAGCAGAGTGAGATTCCCACAAGCTTGAATATTTGCTCATCTTACAGCCCATCCCAAATTGTGGTGATTGCACCTCTACGTCGCTTACAAGGCAATTAGAGTCTCTTAAAATATTTCCACACTTCAAGATCAAGAGCTCAAGAGAGAGATGAGAGTCTTTTGTTTTGTACATTAATTTTTTCATACACTCTTCTAATTAATGTACGCAAAACTCTCATTTATAGAGTTTTCTAATGGATGGTAATTAATTAACTTCACTAAAGTTAACTGCTAATGGTGGAGAGTTAATTAACTGCTTGCAACTTTGCCACCTATATAAATATAGTATGAGTCATGTGATACCCACTACTAACATAATCAATAACTATAATGATAGGAATATACAACAGCCCCAAAAAAGTAAATGAACTTTTGAAATTGGCTTTGTAAATACAACTACCTACTAGTGCATGTTGGGATTAAAGGTAACTTTCCAACCTTGTTTCCAACTAGATGATAGAAGCATGATTTTGATGTGAGCTCCAAGCATATATAATAAATTACTACTTTCTCTATCAAGCCATTTAACATGTTTGCAAATTGTGATTTCTTCAAATAAATAAAAATGTCTTCTTCTAGCTACTCCCCCTCTTGGAATTGAATGTGTAAAATATTATTTAGGCAAGAATCAGTTGTTAATGATACTTAATCAAAATACCTCAGAATTTTGTGAATAGTAGTAAAATAATTTGATTTGAGATATTTTATTGAGTTTTGAAAAATGAGAGAGAAAAGTTGAATATAAATATTATAAAGTTAAAAAATTGTTTGAATATAACTCTTGTTTTGAAACTCAGAAAAGTTGTATTATTTTTTGTGTTTTGTTTTGAAGTTCGAAAAAGTTGTATTGAATTTTGTGTTTGGATAATAATTATGTAATAATTTGATAAAAAAGTTAAAAATTTGGAATTAAAAAATATTTTATATTTGAGTTATGTTTGTGAAGAAAATTATGAAACTTTTTAAGGATATCTAAAATATATATATATATATATATGAGAATGGTTGAATGTCCAAACGAGGTCTTAGTTTAGCTGTAAAACAAGGCCTTAGTAGTTGTAATGAATAGGTCCATTAATGAAAAGTGAGAAAATAGCTCCTATATACATCTAGAATTGAAAATCCTAATTTATATTGCAAATTGCACGTTTGAAAAATTTGTCTACAAATAATTGTATACGATCATAACAACTACTGCTACGGATCATAGAGTGTTATTGTTTACAAACAAAACACTACAAGCATAGTTTTTCTTGTCTCAAATAGTCATTTTTGTCGCAAATAATCCGTCACAAATGCTCATTTTTTTTATAGTGGAAATATCTTAATTTTTACTCTATTGAGAATTTGTCAAGAGGTCTAGCAAATTAAATCTTTGACAAATTGCCACACTTATCTGTTGACCGAACTTCTCACAAGAGATCTAGCTAAATCGATTGAAATTCTTTCCAACCATATGAAGTTTAATTGCCTTCATCTGGTTTTAGAAAGAAGTTATAGTACTCATTTTACTTCGACTTTGATTCATCGATCAACAACATTTACAAGCATAGTTTAGACACTAAATTATAAGAACACTAAAACCTAACAAGCAACAGGAATACCCTTTAGAGCGGTGCTGCATCTTATATATATATAGAAGTTTTTCCCTATTTTAATAGGAAAAGTGCTACCGCCACAAATAAATCTCACAAAAGTAAATTCACAATTGATATAAATACTTCATATGATACATTAGATTTACTTTACGATAAAAGTAGTTAATTTTATAATATTCTAACGTATCACATTAACTTACGTTAGTTCATAAATTTATTTTTGTAAAATTTTTTTGTGGTTAAAACATTTATATTTTAATATTAGTATATAATGGGTTTTTAGGATGCTTGAATGTTTCTTGCAATCGAGAAAAAAAATGTAAAAAATATAAAATTTGCTCACAAATTATGTGTCATTGTGAATATATTTTGTACTTGTGGGAGGCGACGAATTAAAAGTACTGCTTGATACAGTACTCGTGGAGTGTGCAAGTGCTGCATAATCATTTTAAAGAAAAGTGGAGTTTGTATTATTAAAGAATTAATTTCTTTTTAGGTGAATCTCATACTTATTCACTTTTTTCAAACAAACTGTAAGACACTTACGCATTCTACGATTGGAAATATTATTTTTTGTGAATTAATTAGCTCAATTTTCTCTCGGATAGTACTCGATCTCCTAGCTAGTGAATTATATAGTACTGGTACCCTTTTAAAGGACGGCTACATATATAGAACTATGGAGATAAAAGTATGTAAAAACTGATCGGCGACGGTTCTACCTCTACTCCCTTCTTGAAGAAATGACTCTCTCTCTCTCTAAGATAGAGTTTTCAGAGCCATGTATCTTTTAAAAAGAAAAAAAGAAAAGGAAAAGGAATGCACACATCAAAACCATAATCACATTAATGAAAATATATATCGTAGTATAAAGGCTCAATCCTTGTGGAAAACCCTAGCTCTATAGAACGGGTTCGTCTCAGCTATTGTCTAGTCCATGTATGGTCTTTAAAGAGTAGTACTGCTAAAGGTAAATAGCATTTTTACGGCAGGAGGTCAGGGATGCACCTTAAATTCATAAATGAGAACACTGCACAAAAAGAAAGAAAATAAATGAGGAGAGAGAGATGATCAGTTCATTTATAATAATGCTAGCAGCTTGTTAATTAGGTGCAATATTTAACAAAAGTAGAGTACCCCACACACACACACACATATATATATGAAATATACTTAAGCCTCTGACACATTCTCTCCGTAAATTTTATTAATCTTTTATTTTTATTTAATCGTTAAAAAATATATTTTAATGAATTTATAATTTTTTTAAATAATTGAAATGATTTAAAAAATACATGAAAAAAAATATCGGAACACTTCTCATAGCTCTAATATATATATATATATATAATTAGATAGATTTGACTTACAAATAAAGAAGGTGTTACAGACATCGCTGGTGGCTCCCACTGTTAGGTAAAAAGAAAATGTTTTGTCTTGTTTTTGTCTTTTTTCAAGAAAATATTTTTTATATTTTTTAAAAAAATATAAAAAATTTATAATAATATTAAATAATTTTTTTTAATTATTAAAAAAAAAATTGGCTAACGGTGACTCTAGCGAGCAGTGGCTTAGTATTTTCCAAATAAGAATGGCATATATAGATATATTGGAGTAGGAGGTAGAGGCCAGTAGGTACCCTTGACATAAGTTGCAGTCAGATCTCGCTCTCATTCTCAGCCTCACTCTCCATATGATCAGACACGTCTGACATCACGCATGACATTAAAATCGTCTTGGATCACGCTCCCGTTTGGTGGCTTTCACTTTTTCTATGGATAAAAGGGGAGAAAGAGGTACGACGCTCAGGCTTTATCCTTGCCATTGTCCTTTTCTCTGTACATGAGCACCATTTTTTTTGGTTTTCATTGCATGCACAGCATGCCCCTCTGATCTCTCCCCTGCCAACACAGCTTCAAAATACTTCATTTTTTACGTTCTTAGCAGCTTCACAATGCTAGCTTAAACTAATTAATTTGGAATTAGAAGAAACAGTACATTTTTAATAAAATATTGTTTGTTTTTGCAAGTTGATCGGAGTAATTATAGCCCAAGCTGTGGTCCCATACATATGTCACTAGATTTTCCCACAAGAAAAGTAAAATGATGATAATGTGCATAATGTTATAATCATTGATAATTATTTACCACGTCCATATGCTTCCCATCTTACTACTATGAAATATTGGTCAATTCTATGATCGATTCATCCACAATCAATTCATTCATACCTAGCGCATGCATGCATGTGTAATTACTTTTCCTCTCTCTCTCTCTCTCTCTCTCTCTCTCTCTCGTATTCGTCTCTATGTGTGTGTATGCATCTGTAAACTTCGCTTTCAAAACAGCTCATTGAGGGAGAAAAAGTTGAGATCAAGATGATCATCTATGCTGTACGTACCCTGCAACTTGATTTTAGCCTACGATGGCAAGTACGTACGTACTGGTTGATATGTATTAGCAAGTAATTAAGGCTGGAGCTGCGCTAACTATGCACAGAAAAAATAACAAAAAAGGGCGAATTTTATTAATGGGCTGTTAAGTTTGCATTCATAATTCAGTTGCATAGCTACTTCTTTGAAAATTTAAAAGATGCCACCCTAAATTCCTGCTCCATCCCTACAAAATGCTATGAATATATATATATATATATAATTGGCTAAAGTCTACGCATGCACATACACTCTGTATTAGTACGTAGCGGCCGGTAACTGTTAAAGCAATTGTGTCAGCCAATCAAGCACATTTTAATTTCGAGGGGCGTGTATATACTAAAAGAGACACAACTGCACTGGACATGAGGGAGGCCGTGTAGGGACCCGATCGAGCAGCGGCGGAGCTACGACGTTCATCTGATCAGAGGGTGCATTATTTGCACCACTTGGAATTTTAGAACTTCCCTTGCACACATATATACATATAGACATATAATATAGATACATATATATATATATATTTAAAAATGGAAAAATAATACAATTGCACCTACACAAAAAATGTGTATGGCCCATCATATCAATTGTGTTTTTAAATGAGTTCCACTACATACAATCATTTTTACGTACTCTTTCTACAGTTTACTGATATGATTAGTCAAAATAGTTATTTTATATTAAAAAAAGTAAAGTAACCAATCATATTAGTGAAATGCGAAAAAAGTATGCAAAAATAACTTTAGTTTTTGTTTTTAAAATCGTAACCATTAAAAAATTTATTTTTGCATGATATAAAAATAAAATTTATATATTCAAAGATAGTTTCAATACGTTAATTAGAAGAATTATTTGAACTCGGAAAACATCATAACTTTGTCATTTAAAATTATATTTTTGAGAATTAAATTAGAGTGGGCCCTAATAGAAAATTTCATACCCCCTCCTCCTATATAACATAGACAAAAGAAGTTCTGTCATTGTAAAAAAATAGTTGCTTAATTGAATTACATAGTCATATAGATATTGAAAGAATACCACAACAAATGTCATATATATACATATGTACATATGAAGACTCTCTAAGAACTATTGTGCAGCTATGTAGGAACATTAAAGTTTGGTTGTAGGAGCTAAATTTATTGGTTAGGCCACCGAAGCCTATGTAAAAGTTAGCTGACGCTATATATTGGAATATCTTTTCCATCTGACTTGGTTTTCAATGAGCTAGGGTACTTAGTGCTTGTTTGGTTTTCCAGATGGTTTGTACTCATTATATCACATCTCATCTTATATTATTTTAAGAGTTTTGCTACATACAAGTAAAGCCACGTACTAATCTGCGTACCAATACTGATTCTTTCATACTTAAAATTTAAATTAACATTATTTTCAATAAAATTTACTTTTTGACCTATCACAATAAATTGGTGCACATATTAGTGCACAAGTATGCTTGCAACTAGACTTTTCCTTATTTTAATATCTAAACATGCACTATTCAAATTTTTAAATTTTAATCAACTAATCATTATCTAATAATCATTTAAAATTTTTCAATCTTTCACGTACAAAACAAAAAAAATAATTTAATATTTTCAAATCTCAAAATAAAAATTATATTATAATAATATTATAACTTTACAATATTTCTAATATTCAACTTTTTCTTATCTCTCATTTTCTAAAATCTCATAAAACATTTTAAGTCCAAGCATTTCACTACTATTGACAAACTATCTTATTACTATTCATATATTTTTCATCTTATCTTATCTCATTTGTATAATAAAAAAAAAGGCCTTAAACTCTTCTTTATCAAATGGTATCCTCTACGTACCTATATACACTACAACAAAAATGGCCTTTTTTGCGTCGAATGAAATCGCCGTGAAAATACCAAAAAATACCACAACTAATTAATTTCGTCCTTATCAATCACCACAAAGTGGACGCAACTAGAGCATCTCAAAAGCTTTATGGCAACGAAACTAGTCATATGGGTCATAACAAGCTCTAATATTTGCAACGAATTCTGTAACCACAAACGTGTTTCAATTTAGACTAAAAAAAGTGAGTTGTTTTTTGGGTCGATGGTAAAAAAACACAATTCATGTGGCAATATGTTTGTGCAGCAATTGAAAAATATTGTCGTAGAAAAGGATTATTCCTAATATGTTTTTAGTTATATGGCAAATAGATATCGCTGCAAGTATTTAATATATGTGGCGAAAAAGATCTTCACAAATTTACTATTATTGTGACACAAAAAGACCGACTACGTGGTCAAGAAATACATTTTTGATTAACTAGTAATGCTAAAAATATAAACAATTTGCCAGGAAAGAATTTATTGCCAACTCTGAAACTATTGTCACAATATACATAAAAGAAAATTACACATCTTACATTATATTAAAATCCATGAAACAATTACACAAAGTACTTATTTTTTTATTCTAATCAATTACATTGTATTACAATCCATAAAGCAATTACATTATATTGCAATTCATAAAGCAATTACATTATATTCTAAGTGTACAATTTTAGACTTCTCAAGACACATCAAAGTACAAAACCTGTCATGATTAGCCAAGGCCCTATTTAGTTGTTGTTGACTGGTGTGCTTGAGTCCTTCAATTGTCATCTAAGAAAGAATGAAAATAGAGCATTAGCATGCCAAAATAAGGGCGAAGGTGAGAGATAAGAAAAACCCAACGGCCAACATATAGTGAGAGTAAAAGCTTTTAAGGTGAAGAAGATTACAAAGAAAAGCATAGGATCACCGGCAACATAAAATACAATCTCCATAAGATATTCAGAGCTACACAAAGAAATTATTTAAGAAAAAAAATCCATAATGTTTATGCTTGTGTTTAGAGTGCAGAGTAAATAATGAATGAAAACAATCACTTCCTCCCAAGTACCTCGATTTAATATCCATAGCGCTACTTTGCCACTACAATGTGCCTTGTAGTAATATCCTCAATTAAAGTTAATCAACATTCTTACACTCCATGAAAAAAAGTAACATCAAGATCAAGTTTATAAATGTTGGAGACTAAAACTTAGACTATAAAAAGCATTCAATTGATCATGTTCATGCTCCATTAACCCATTTGGCTTGCTCGATAAGAAAAATGCACAAGTCTTGTCGTAATCTCCGTTACTCTCAATCCATCTATGTGTTTGATAAGGTCATAAATGTTGGATACATAGCTTAAGCATCATTTCAACATTAACATTGATGCTATTAGGACAAAATAATAACATTACTAGTTGTGGAGTCATGATTAGAAATCATGATGGTAAGTTCGTATATGATTTTTCATGTCATCTGGACGTAATATGTTAAGACACATTAGCTAGGAACTTATTTTTATAAGATTTTTATATAGATCTAGAACTTCTCCTATGACTAATATGTATACTATCATCATCTTTCATTTTCTTTGAATAATTCATTAACACATCATGATACTTTTCTCTTTCTTGACTCTAAATATCTTATCCTATCTTTTATCGCAATGGTATCATTGTTCTTGCACTTTACGAATAAGATTCAAGGTTTATATGCTTGTGATTTGGATGATCTAGATTTTGTCATAAGACCTTGGCTAGAAATAAGCATAAAAAGTGCATGCTACAAATGTGTTCCATGCCTAGGCTGACGAACTCAATCGACCAGCAACACAAAAAACATGAGGGCTTAGTGGGTGGGTGACACTTCTGATGCCTAAGTTAGTTTATTTCTTGGAGAGAGTTTGAGATGAATAATTGAGTTTGAGTTTAATATGCACTTAGGCTTTTATATCCACCTCTCTAGGTTGGGCATCTGTTTCCCCTGTTCCTGGAGTTTCTTCTGATTGCTCTAGGTGCCATTTAATTTGATGGCTTTTGTCAAAAGCTTGGGTCATGTCGCTCATAGCAAGTAGTGAGCCACTGCCTTTCTTTGAGTACCCTGTCAGGGACAGGATCTTTCACAGGGATCCTGTGCCTATGATCCATATTGGATCATTTAGTGTTGCATAGATCCCTGTGAATTATCCGGACAATGGCATGCGTTTGTGTGAATGCCTTCCCATCATTCTACATGTCCCTCCAATGCTTTTCATGAGGTGGACTAGGCCCATCCCAGTGTGGGATGGACATGCCCCTCTAGTGCATCTCGGTCTCATAATAATATTTATAATAATTCGAATAAATTATTAAATGTTCAATAAATACTGTCTGTCTACCTCTCATGACTTACGACAAAATGTTTAGATAAATACTCTAATTAAAAAAGTCTTAATGATCCATATGTTTGCCCTTTCTTGTAAGAGGACCGATGAGAAAGGAGAAAATGAAGATACATGATCTCATTTTCATGCCACTAGACCACTTGATAAACATAGTGTCCGAACGCATATAAAAGCTTCTCTAAATTGAAAAGGAAAAACAAAAAGGAAGACCACGTGTCTTTACAGAAATACTTGGGCGGCTTGCTATCAATTTCTCGGTAGCCAAAGAATCCTAGAGAATTCAATGAAAAAGACGGTAGGCCTGCCCTCTATATGGCGTGCTATTGAGGGAGAGAGACCTATCAATGGGAATTGTGGGCGCTTTTGTCACCTCACCCGCACTGCCTTGACTCCTCAATTTTCTCAACTTGTGTAAGCAGTTGGGAAAGTGGTACTAAAATACCCAATGATAAATAAAGAATAAAAAATAATCAAAAGGAATGGGAGATGAGGAGATCAGTGGCACACCTTTTCCTGCTTCTAATTTGGTGAAGCGTGAGTTGGGAGGTTGAAGTAGTGCATGCCGCCCTTTTTCTGCACTTGGTGGAGGTTGAAGTAGTGCAAGTCTACTTGCTGCATGTCTCCCCCTTTTTTCTGCACTTTGTTTCCATTGCAGATCATGATGAACCTATAGTTAACTGCGCCCTTACATATGCCTAGCTGTCTGTTTAACATATAGGACTTCAAACCCAAAATTAATGCACATTTGCTGACAAGTAGTACTCTTCTCAAAATTTTTCCCAGAAAAACATTATAAGTTTCTGGCCCTTGTTGATCAAATTAATTAGTTCCAATTACGAGAGAGCAAGAGGACAGACAACATGGTCAATGTTTTTTCATATCCAGGTTAAGTTGTCTTTTTCTTTGTTTAATTTTTTAATACCATTTTCACTCGAAAAGAAAAAAGAAAACCCATTATTATACAATATCGTTTGTTTTCTCTATCTAGCTACTTTGGGGGTCATATATAGCTGGGACCATTTCACCGTGCTAGATCGGTAAAAATGAACCCGAATGATAGTTACATTTGGAAAGATACAGGCCGCTGGCCATATTCAACGTATAATATGGCTAAAACATATAAGTTTTTATTTTTATTTGGTAATCATGCATGGTTACAACATTTAAGTTTCATTCGCAATGACCAATGCCCGTTGCTTTACTACCAAACAAAAAAAAAAAAAAAAAAAAAAAAAAACTTTAATTGACGAGTTATCATTAGTTTTAGAGAAATGATAGTTTCAGTTATGAGTGTGTAAGCGTCACGCAATCATTTAGAAAAAAAGAAATAAATATGAGACTAATATAAAAAAATATTTATTTTTTAATAGTATACCTTACTCTTTTTTAAAACAACTGCACGATACTTCCACACTTTACGATTATTTATAACATTAATTTGAATCCTTTTTGCTGTGCGCATGCTGTCCACCTTAAACGAACAAGCCCTATATATATATATATATATATACACACACAGCAGCAGCAGCTTTTATACATAAATATATATAAGCTGCTCATGTGCCCGCTTCAATAGATCATGGCAAAATAAATAACAAGATTAATTAATGTATGCAATTGTTTAGGATTTGGAGTAGTGCATTAATCAAATTAATTTATCATAAATCAATTTTAAATTGGGCCAAACTCACATCCATGATCTCTTCACATGTTCTATTGAGATAATAATTTTCGTGAACAGAAAGGCGACTTAATTTAATTAGAGAAAGCGAACCAAGTCACCAAATTATAACGTGCTTTTTTTTTTTATTTGGGCCGTCAGCAGACCACTAATTATGAAATTATATATATACACACAATTATTTTTTAATAATAATATACACACAAATATTTTTAAAATGAATGTCTTTTTATAAGATAATGTTATAAATTATTTTACAAATATACTCCTTATTTAAAATATAATTATATAAGCTAAGAGTCTAATGGTCTGATAACATATGCTCCGGTTCTCTAAATGTAAAACCTGAGTTTGAAACCCTCCACCCCTATATTAAATATATATATATATATATATATATATATATAAAAGATTGTGAAAATGATTGCATATCTTTATTTTCTTATATATTTCTGAACTGCATTATAAGATTCGGGGGGGCGCTAAACAAATGTTGCAAAAGAAGGCGATCAAGTACTACTCATGCATGGATGTAGTTGAGGGTATTGTTCAATATTTTTTCTTTGCAAAATTTAATTATATCTTAATCGTAGATCAAGTACTTACATATTATATATATATATATATATATATAGGGAAACCCTAATTAAAAGCTGTTAGGCATCATTATCAAAGCGTTCAAAAGGGGGAGTGGGTGGAGGAGGTGGTCACTATCTCTATCAAATTATCGACCGTCACTTGTACTCTAATCATAACTCATCACCAAACAATTCTGTTTATGAAGAGTCATTATAAATATAACTTGTACTCATCAAGCATAATATTTATGTTTGTATTATATATATATAACATAAATCATGCTATAACTATAAAAAGATCTTAAAAAAATAAACCTACAAGATGACATGACTTTATTTGATATATTGGATTTACTTTATCATAAAAGTAATTTTACAATCTTTCGTACTGCATCAAATCACATTATTTTTAAGTTTACTTTTGTTGGATCTCTTTGTTACTAAAGAATTTTCCCATATAATATACAGTACTAGAATTAGATTATCTAGAGTTTGTACTCAAACGATACAAAGTAAAAAAGAAACAGGCACATGACCTAGAGTACATAGAATTTATAGATGAGTGAATTTTGAATATTATTAAATAATACTCAATAAATGATATAAAATTCATATGTTTTATTTTACTTCACTCTAGGGTTTGAGAGATGGCTAGATGAGTAATGGTTCGTGACTTAGTAGCTAGGTTTTTATTTTTGTGATTTTAGGGCTTTGAGATGACCAGATATCTGCACCTCAACTTGACCAAAGCCTGGCTTCAGACGCATCAACAGCTCTCGTGGGCCAAAGGTACGACTCTCTCGACCTTCTACTGTTCTAAAGTCCTCTTCTCCTTTCTCTTCGTACATCGCCATTCTTCTATACCTTCCGTATCTTACACCTCGTAGAACGTACGAATTAATTTCACAATATCATTCAAGAATTCAAATATGAAATAATGGTTCTTTTTTTCCCTTTCCTGTAGTCTCTTCTTTTCCTCTTGTAATGGCCTTTTTTTCCCCTTTACTGTAGTCAGTTGGAGTTGGAGTTACAATTTTTTTATCATTTTCTAACAGAAATTTGTACCCACATGGAGAAACCCGGCCACCTATCCACTCTATTTACTTTGTAATTCTACCATCTGTAGAGATGCAGATAGATGGGCTAGTCATAATTTAATTGTTATACATCATTATTGTGTTTTGTTTGCAAGTTCAGCTAAATTCTGGGTTTATTCTTTTTTCTCTCAGTATTTACAGTGTGGTTTTGTATTTATTGTGGTGTGGAATCCAGAGATTTCAATGGCAGGGCTTTCTTTGGGATCTGCAGCATGTCTAGGGCCTGTATCAGGTTTCTGGGGTTCTGGCAGGAGTAGATAAAGAGCGACAAGCAGCAGAAAGAGGAAGCAGAAGCAACTCGAAGAGTCGTACAGAAATCAAAAAGTTCTTGGAAGAGCCGAATCACACAGAGAGAGAGAGAGAGAGAGAGAGAGAGCAGCAATCTGGATTTTCAGAGGAATCATAAGCAAACAGTGAGGCCTATCCACCAAGTTACAGCCCCAAAACAACAAGAACCACAAGAACAAGACCTTGGCACGAGCACCCACTACCAACATATCCAACTCCTCCAAATCTGTCAACCACTTGGTCAAGCCGTAAACTCCCACCAAACAGAAGCACCCACAAACAAAATTTGGAACCAAACCAGATGAAATGAAAAGCACAGACAAACTATGGGCATGAAGGGCACCGGAGGAGAGATAGTCCAAGTCCAAGGGGGCCACATTGTCCGATCCACAGGACGCAAAGACAGGCACAGCAAGGTCTACACGTCAAAAGGACCCCGGGACCGTCGGGTCCGGCTCTCAGCGCACACTGCCATTCAATTCTATGATGTTCAAGACCGATTAGGCTATGACCGGCCCAGCAAAGCGGTGGACTGGCTCATCAAGAAGGCGAAGTCCGCCATTGACAAGCTAGCTGAGCTACCACCATGGCATCCACCTGGTACTTCTAATCCTACAGCTGTACAACAACCAGACCCAAATGCAGGCTCAATAGAAATGACAATAGCTGAGCAATCAGAGTCTTCTGGCTACGACTTTCTGCTCCAAAGGCAATTAGCGGGGAACCCAGACGACAATTCGGCTTTCATCCCACCATCTCTAGACTCTGAAGCCATCAAAGATACCTTGAAATCTTTATTCCCCACAAGCTCTGCAACTTCCTCTCTTAATTTCCAGAGCTACCCATCTGATATAATTTCAAGAGCCTCCAACCCCTCCGAAGATCTTGGTCTATCCCTCCACTCTTTCCAGGATCATTCAACTCCAAACGACCATAACCTCTTCGCGGGCTCGGCTTCGATGGGGTTTGACATCAATTACCAAAGAATGGTGGCGTGGAACAGCGACACAGGCGCGGAACACAGGGGTGATTTTGTCTTCAACTCTCAAACGTTGCCACAACAAGCATTACTGGGCTCAGCATTTTCACAGAGGGGACCCCTTCAGTCCAGTTTTGCACCCCCATTCCGCGCTTGGGATGATCTTCCCATTGCCACATCGGACCACCACAAAACACTGCCAATTCACCAGTCTTTGGTCTGTGGAAGCCGGTTTGCCACCGATACATTATCGAGCTTTTGCATTCCCGCCACGATTCGGGGTGAGGAAGAGCAGAGTGCCAATAAGCCGTCCTCTGCGTCTTCCAACTCCCGCCATTGATTGAACAAGAACTGAACTGTCTTCCTCACCATTAGGTACTGAACCTAGATTCTCGTTATTCAGATTTTCTTGGTTGTGCCTTCTTCTTCTTCCTCTTCTTCTTCTTCTTCTTATGCAATTAATGTTTCTTGCCATGGAAAATCTGTCCAGAAAACGTGTTTTTTTATTGTTTTGTTTTCTGAAAAACAGAACAGTGAAAATGTAGGAGGATATTTTGTTTCCTTGAGCTTTTGAGCGAGTCTTATTTTGAGAAAACTTCGTTAGAAAGTTTTTTTAATTGTGATAAGAAGAGTAAATTCGAGTTTCGCTCAAATCAAGTTTTTTTTTTTTTTTCTTCTGGAGTTTTAAGGATTTTGAAGATACCACTGTTCGATAATCACACGGAAAGAAGAGCTTCTAGTCAAATGATCAATGGTCTAACGTGGGAAGAAATTATCGGCCGGTTGGATTCATCACTTAGCTTTTCTTACGAATAATTTGACTTCAAGTGTGATTTTATATTGGGTGCTCTATTGTTTATGAAGTTGGCCGTTTAGCTGAACTTTGTTTAATACATGCTTAAGTTGTTCAAGTAATATGACTATATATTGAAGCTGGATTCTGGTGACTGGTCGTATGGTCCAATAACTTGTCTTTGATTGTGCCGAATACACAAGTAGAATAATGCTCCACGCCCAATTTTTAATTCATGAATGATGTCGTTAACCATGTGGAAAACAAGTTCTAGGTCCATTCTATACCTTCGTGAACCGTGCGTATTGAATAGTACTATGCATGAGGAAAACTGATTTGAATCGGGTGATCTTTACTGTGTTTAAACAAGAAAGAGATGTTTTCTTTAATTTGTTTTATATAAAAAACAGGAGAAAATTGGCTTTTGTATTGTTTTGTTTTGCTCAGTTCTTTTTTTTTGTCTCAACTAATGGAATGGAACAGTTGATGAGTCAAACCATGTCTAAAACCTTTGGCAGTTTCTTTTAACATTATCCTCCTTTTCAAACTCTTTTTGTTAACATACCATGTAGAGGAGGCTTTAGGAGATGTTTAGGGAATTAGATGAGAATAAAATTTTGTGAATAGTAGTAAGATAGTTCATAAATAATAATGATATAGTTTGAATGTTTTATGAAGTTTTGGGAACTGGGATAGAAAAAGTTGAATTAAAAAATATTATAAAATTAAAATATTGTTATAATATAATTTTTTAATATTATATTTATTTTAGGGTTTGAAAAAGTTAAATTTTTATTTTTTTTTTGTTTGAAAGTTTAAGAAAGTTTGTAATGATTAGTTTGAAAAAGTTAAAATAATAAATTTGAAAATATTTGCATTTGAGTGATGTTTGGTAATTAAAGAAATAAGATAAGATGAGATGGGATATGGGATGAGACCAAAACAATTTCCAAACATCCCCTTAGAGTGGGAATTGGAAGCCTTCTCCATGTGCAAGTTCAAGAAGATCATCTTTTACACCGTATTTCAAATTGTATGCTGTCACAAGAAGATCATGGCGTTCAATGACTTTTGTTCATGACTCTTAAGGATTTTGGGCCAGATAAGTATAATTATTAATAGAAGTCCACTTCGATCGATCTAGTTACATCTACGCATTAAACATTCTCATGCATATGGCTTCAGTGCTTCTGGTGGCTGTCTTTTCTACCGTTTCCGTGAGACTTTGACTGGCTCATGAAGCACCTCCTCGGGAAAAATATTGTAGACAATTTAGATTCGGGAAAGGGTTGACTGCGACTGCGAAAAGAGTCGAGAAGTTTTGGTTACTTCTCGATCAGTACTCAGTTGTTCAGAACCATATTGAGACTACAAGATCTAATGGTTTGGTCGATCAAAGATGGCAATAGAGAAGCATCTAAATGATACATTGCATATCTTTGCTAAAAAGTCTGCTGCATGTAATAGCAGTCTTCGTGGACAGCTTGCTGGTTAACAGAATCTTGAAGTTACCGCATTAGGCTAGACGCATTTCACACGACGGTACATGCCCTAAGGCATGTACAAATCCAATTCAGACAGTTCATGTATCCGGCCTGCTCATACTGGCAGCTATTGGCTTGGGTACGTATAACCCAGGCTGATAACCGGATTCCTTACCCGCGCCCATGCCCATACTCGGGGCAGGTACAAGTAATTAACCTGGTACCCAGGTTTTATTTAAAAAGAAAAAGAAAATAGTTTTATGTACAAAACTATGTCGTTTTGATCTCTAACATTATTTTATGCATGCATTGTGTGTTGCATGCATGCATTTTACATAATAAATATTGGACTTCATTTTTGTTTTATATCATGGATTTATTTAACAAGGAAATTAGTTATTTCTAGCTTTAGTTGTTCTTTTGACATAAAATTTATTTTCCAGTTTTATATATTTTTATTATTATGGGCAATGGATAATGTTCAATGTTTTAAGATTTATTTCATTGTCTTAATTGTTTTTTCAACATTGTTTACTTTCTTGGAAAGAAATTAGTAAATTTTTTTATTTTATTTTTTTAAGTGGGTGCATGTTTGCAAAATTTGGATACTGGGTATAATTCAGGCCGAATCTTCGGATTTTAAAAGCTTGACCAATCCGCCTGAGTTATAACTTAGGCTAACCTGGGTAGGTAATCGACATGATCTGCATACTTAACACTTTATTGCAGATGTGATGGTGTGATGGTTAGAAATGGTCACACCTTGCCTATCACTCACATTGGCAATGCTATTGTTGGGATTGGACAATCTTCTCTTTAATTGCTTGAATGATGTGATCTTGGTAGTTCCAAAAATTAAGAACGATCTCATTTCTGTTAGCCGTTTGACCACTGATTTTCCACTTGTTTTTGAGTTTGATGGTCATGATTTTGTGATAAAGGATAGGACATTTAATCAGATAGTGGCAAAGGGAAGGAAGCAGAAGGGCCTTTGCACCTTTGATTCATCGCCTGCTGATGGAGGTTTACAAGCTCTATTCTCTACTTGATTCAGAAAGTTAAAAAAAGCCTGGTGGCATGAAAGGCTAGTGCATCCTCACTACATAATAACTTATTATTTGCATCAAAATAAGCTTATATGCTATGATTCAGATTCTAAGTCTCCTTCCATATACACTATTTGTCAAATGGGCAAATCTTGTGGTTTACCATTTTTAGCTTTTACTAGTGACAATAGTACTCCTTTCTTTAAAATACATTGTGACTTATGGGGACTAGCCCCCATTATCTATAAAGACAAGTTTCGGTTCCATGTGATTTTTACTGATGACTACACTAATTCCACTTGGCTCTTTCCCATGAGAAAGAAATCAAAATTGGTTTTCTATTTTGACCAATTCTATAAGTTTGTAAGTTGTCGGTTCAATGCCAAAATTAAAATTTTCCAAAGTGAAAAAGGTGGTGAGTTTGGAAGTAATGTTTTCATGTAGTTTTTTCTTGATAAAAGCATTCATCATCAATCTTCTTGTCCAAAAACACCAAAATAAAATGACAAAACAGAAAGACAACACCGCAACATCAATGAATTGGGGTTAACAATGATGTTTCATGCTCATTTACCCTCATGGTTTTGGGTAAAGTCCATTTGTGACATCAATGATTATTTCCTTGATTTCTAATTTCCTTGTTTTCTCTTGTATGGTAAGTACCTAGATTACACGAGTTTTCGTGTTCTAGGCTCAAGTATTTTCCTTAATTGGGTGACTATCGCACACACAAACTAGAACCCAAGTCTCTCCCTTGTGTCTTCATCAGGTATAATGTAAACATAAGGGCTACAAATATCTCTATCCTCCCACAAGTTGAATGTAAATCTCAAGACATGTGGTATTTGATGAGACAATTTTTCCTTACTCTCAACTCGCTAGACTTTATGACAACTCATCTCTTGAGCGGGAGCTCAGTACTACCTACTCGTACTGGGACATAGACTCTGCATTGTCCAACACACCCCATTCAGCTTTTGCCTTTCCACAATTGAATCATGCCTCTTCCTCAAGCAGTGTACCTATTGTGTCTTTTGCAATCAACCAACAATCTTCCCTTGCACCAGAATCCAATCTTGAGATAGTCAATACTTTGGATCCAATTCTTTGGACTATAATCCAATCTTTGAGATAGTCAATACTTTGGATCCAATACTTAGGACCAGAATCCAATCTTCAGATAGTCAATACTTTGGATTAGCAATACTTTTGATCGTAGTGCAGCTCTAGCTCATCCCATGATCACAAGAGCAAAAGCTGGCATTAGGAAACCCAATTCTAGGTATGCAACCATTCACATCTCAACTAAGGCTCCCTCTAAACCAATATCCATCAAGTTAGCACAAAATCATTCTGGTTGGTCTGTTGGTATGGATGAAGTAATTGTTGAACTTGTTGCCAGCAATACTTGGACGTTAGTTCGATATTCACCCACTGTGAATGTAGTTGGATGCAAGTTGGTTTATAAAGCCAAATTGAATCATAATGGATCAATTGAACACCTCATTGTCCAACTAGTTGCTAAAGGGTATACTCATAGATGGGATTGATCTTTCTGAAACCTTCTCACTAGTTATTAAACTAGCTAGAGTTTGGTTGGTACTTATCATTGCAGAGGTAAAAGACTAGGAATTGTGCCAATTTGATGTTAAGAATGCATTCCTTCATTTTTCACTCTCCACTACTATTTATATGCATCAACCCCCAAGCTACAGATCCAACTCAGCCCTCTCATGTTTGTAAATTCAATCGAGCTTTATATGGTCTAAAACAAGCTCCTAGGGCCTAGTTTGATAGACTTAGCGACTTTTTGCTTCAACTTGGGTTCTTTTGCAACACCTCTAATCCAAGTCTTTTTATCACACACTCCTCACATGGTATGTTAGTGTTGCTCCTCTATGTAGATGATATGGTAATCACCAAAACTAGTCCCCACCACATATAGTGGCTTATCAACAAATTGGCACAAGAGTTCTTCATCAAAGATTTGGGTTTCTTGCATCATTTCCTTGGAATTGAGGTTCACAAGTTTCCCCAAGGGTTATTTCTAATCCAAACTTAGTAAGCTTTGGATTTCTTGATCTATGCTTACATGAGTAGCTACAAACCTATTTCCACTCTTGTGCGGCTGTGCCTCCCAAAGGATGCCAGGGCATTTCCACTCAATGCCCCAACCTCGAGATTTGGATCTTCTCCACAATGATGAATTCTTTCTTGATACAGACACTATAAGAGCATTGTTGAAGGTTTGCAATACCTCACATTTACTAGAATCAATATCCCTTACAATGTGAACTATGTATGCCAATTCATTTAATCATCCAAAATGATGCATTATAAACTGGTTAGGCGTATTCTAGGCTATATTCATGGCACGACACAATTTGGATTGAACATTCTAGAAGCAAGTACACTTGATTTATATGCTTTTTCATATCCCAATTGGGTTGGTTGCCCTTCAAGTCACCTCTTTACAATTGGCTTTTGCACATTTCTTGGTAGTAATAGCATCTCTTGGAGTGCCAAGAAACAGACTACAGTAAACTTGTTCTAGTCCTGAAGTCAAATATTGCTCGATGGAAACCATTGCATTTGAACTTACGTGACTTTCTTTTGTGTTACGTGATCTCAAGATTCACCTTACTACTACTCCTATGCTGTCAAGTACCCTATACATGACTGTTAAACCAATACATCATACATGCACAAAGCACACCGAGTTGGATTATCATTATGTTTGTGAAAGAGTAGTGCTTGGGTCTTTAGAAACTTGGTTTGTTCCCTCTTCCAACCAGCTGGTAGACGTCTACACTAAACCATTACCCAAGTCTACATTTCATGACCTCAAGGTCAAACTTGGTCTCTGTCCTAATCCAACTTTGAGGGGGAGTGATAGAACCACATATAAGTCCAGCTGATCAACCATGAAGTCTATGTGATCTTGGGAGAGCAACATTAGAGGAGGATATAACCATTGAAAATTCTATAACGTAAAGGACATAATGTATATTTAGAAAGTTTATCTATGACATCCGTGATTGTTTCAAAGATTTTTTTTGCCTATTTTTATTTTTATTTTTACTTTTATTTCTTGTTGTAATTAGTCACACCTGTATATCATGTAATGATATATATATATATATATATATATATGGAATAAACACTTTATCTCATACCATGAGATCATAGCAATTCTCAAAAGTTCTTTAAGTCCATCGGTATGCTGGTGAGTTCATTAATGGTGCTACTAGAGTTCTAGTAGATTAAACGTGATTCATTCATAGGAGAAGCCATAGGAGGGTTAGAGTTATTGAGTTCATGCATGTTGTTGATGTAGAAATCAAACAAGTCAATTGTGGAATTGCAAATCAGGTTTAGAGCCACCAAAGGTTGTTGTGAGTGTTTAAACTAATTATAATCAATTAATTACTTCTATAACGGATGTAAAAGTGGTGACTGAGCATCAACGTACGTAGTTCTTCTCTTGAAGATCAAACGTTCTTCAAAATTTTTTATGTTCATTATCGAAATTTGTGTTCATTATTTCTAATGCTTACTTAAATTTGGGTATAATAACTGTGATTGCTTGGATATATAATAGGTTTCTTGATTTGTTACTTTCCGCTACTTAAAAAAAATAAACATAAAAATAAATTGGAGCTTTTGTGAATGAGATTTACAATTGTGAATATTTATTTAGAAAAAATAAATAAATAAAACTCGATTTGGACAAGTGTGGAAGTGTAAATGATCCATGCATGCATGCTTATTTGTAATTAATTTTCTAGCGCGCGTGCATTCTATATGATGAGACCTACCAATTATTCATTCTTTCGGTTCTTATTTTGGTTTTAGTTTTATGACGTAATACAAATTCCTTTTATGTTGCTTTAAGGATGATACATATATATATATATATATATATATAGTGCAAAATTAAATAACCGTATGCATAGAATTAAACAAAAGGAGAGCTGATCAATGCATGCATGTACGAATACTAGTGCATAGCACCTTCAAGTACAAAGATTGTGAACGTAATTAAGCTTATATAAATTCATATAACTCTTTAATTTTAATTCAGGATTTCCGATCCTCGCATGGTTGTAAAATCAATCAAATTGGTCTACTTGTTAGAATTCTATTACTAAATGAAAATAATGAGTACAAGGCGTTTGTGAAAACTGCTCAGTCATTGTGAGAGTGCCGAGAGTCACTTTATTGGTATTTATAGAGTATGTTGAAACATTTTGATACTAAATGTAAGCTGCATTTCACCGTTTTTTTGTTTTTGAATAAAACCTCGTATATCTTCATTAATCCATTCAACTATTATAACCAGATATTACACTTTCTATCAAACTGTAAGAAAGAAAACACGTACATCTCCTGGATAATCCTAATCCACACTACTTCCTCTTCTAAACCACTTGCTTTTTTAGCCAAACTATGTGCCACCTTATTACCATCCTTGTATGTGTTGTATCTTCCATCTGTTTGTACATGAAAAAACCTACTTCAAGTCTTCTATCAATTGTCCATGTGATGCCCTTAACTCTCATATATGGACACGTGGAAATTGAGGCGTCGGGATGATGACAACACGGGTCACACATCCCATCGCTAAGTGTCAAGTGTATGCGCAAGCGAAAGTATACAACAAAAATAACACAGCAGAATAATAAAGTCAATTGACTAAGTATCATAATTTATTTAAATACAAACTCGCTTAAAAATAAGCGTACTAAAAATATTATAAATAACCAGTAAAAATATAATACAAACCAAAAGTAATAACTAAAATCGAGAAATAAGTCACAACCCATAAGAGAGCGATTCCCGATCACTCCTCTGGTGGAGCCGCACCCTTTGGCTCAACCTCCTCTCCTGCATCAAAATCTACGGTACTAAAGATAGTACCGCAGGTAAGTAATAAACCAAACAATCCTCAAGGTAAAAATACATTAAACAACAACAATATGCATGAACATAATGCCATATGCATGAGGTCCAAAAGTCTACATTTTTCATGCACGCCAAAATCCCATTTTGGTGTAACAGTGCAAATCGCACTAAAGCCGTGGGTCTCAAAATACCCATTTTTGAATGAGGACAAACTAAGACTTGGAATTGATAGGGAATGGCTTAGAGGTGTTGGTGAAGCTAGTGGAAGTGGTGGTTAGCCGTGGGTGGCGGCACAAACGGCGGTCAAAAGCCAAAAATGCTAAAACGGAAAGTGAGATGGATGGGCTTCACCAGTGATGGATCAGGGCTGGAAATGAGTGGGTTAGGTTGGCAAGAGGCTGGTGATGAAGTGGTGAAAAAATGGTGGCATGGGGTGGTGCGACGGCGGTGGAACGGAGGAAAAGCCGTGAGTCTTAAAGGGCTTCGTGGTGGCGAACGACGGAGAGTTAGGAGCTGAACTTGGTGAAGGATGATGGTCGGTGGGAGGGGAAGCTGTGGTGGTGGTGGTGGCACATGGCGGCGTAGTGAATGTAAGCCCACTCGGGCTATACACGACCAGGAGAGAGAATGAGGGAGCGTGCGGGGTGGTGGCCGGCATGGGTGAGCTCGCCAGCATGAGGGGAAGGAGGTGGGGTGGGCGGTGTCGCCGGATGGTGGCGTAGGCTAGGCTGGGGAAGGTTGAATGGACGGAAGAGAAAAGGGGATGGGGAGGCTCGTGCACAAGAAAAAATGTAGGGGAGGAAGAAGTAAAAAAGAAAGATAAAGAAAAGAAGAAGGAAAAAAAAAAGGGAAAAAGAAAAAAGAAGTGAAAAGAAATGAGATTCAACCTTTTCAACTTAGGGTCTTAAAACTGATCCAACGAAAATAAATTTTAAAACAGCGAGTTAAATAAAATAATTTAAACACAGTGACTTAATAAAATAAAATAAAATAATAAAATCCAACGATAAACTACTTTAAAATAAGGAGCATTTTAAATGTCAAACAATAGTTAATATTAAGAAAGCACATAAAAATAATTTTTACAACTTAAAAATCATAAAATAATATTACAAAAATCACCTTTAATTTAAAATAAGAAAATCACTAATTATAATAATTTAAATAAAATCACTCAATAAAAATACACGTAAAATGAGGATATCACAGTCCATACCAGCCCCAACTCTCTTCTGTGCTATTTACAGTCACAATCAAAGCATCACATTCGAAGACCACATCTGTAAATCTAAGCTTCCCACACAGCTCATCAACTTGCCACAAAGCTTGAATCCCATCAACTATTGGATTGCATACATTATCTTTTGGCATATTGAGAGAAACAAGTACCTCTCCCTCCTCATCCCTTATTACTATACCAGCTCCCATCTTCATAGTTTTATGATCGAATGCTGCATCCCAGTTCACTTTAACCTCATTTGCTGTAGGCTTCTTCCACCTCACCTCTCTACTTCCTACTATTACAGTTGGATGATGCCCCCTACCTTTGAGCTTCTCTGTACACATCTGGGTCTTCATTAGCTTTACTTATCACTCTTCTTGGCCCTGTGAACTATTCTTCAAAGACTATGTTGTTTTTTCTTAACCAGATATGTCTCATGGTGACAGCAACCATTTCAATATCCCTTTGAGTTAACTGCTACACAAGTTTGTTCCATGTTGCACAAAATTCCTCCTCACTGCAACACCACTTCTGGACAGGACTTACTCCTTCAGCCCACACATCACTTGCAGCTCCACAACTCCATATAGCATGGCCAACTATTTCAACTTCTCTAAAACAGATAGGGCACAATCCTCCACCATTCTCCTCTTACCCAAATTTTATTTAGTACGGAGACAGTCATCCACAACTTTTCACATGATGTTCTTCACCACTACAGGGACTTCCATCTTCCATATAGCCTTTCAACCCACTCCACTTTTAATGCTAGAGGATTCACTTTTAGCCCTTATTTTCATACCCACATCCAAGTGATAAGCACTTCTAACTAAGAATATCCCAATATTAGTAAAACCCCAAATCTGCTTGTCACTACCACCCCTCTTGCTACAGGAATTGATTTCATAAACCCAGCCTCTTCTTTCCCCAACACAGCTTCTAACATTTCCTCCTTCCACCACCCCTTATCAATGAACTTTTCTACCTTACCTATCTTATCAATATTTTGAACAGGAACTTGTGATTAGTGCGAAGAGGCCCAAGAAGGTATCCCCTTGTCTTCCCAAACCTTGATCCTTTTTCCTGTTTCCCACCCTCCAAACCACCCCTTCTTTGAGCAACCTCAAAGAACTCCACAATCCCCTCCACAAAACAGAAGGACACCACCCAAGTTTTGAGGTCAGTAGGTCCTTTCCCTTAAAATATTTTTCTTTAAGGATTCTTGTTGAAAGAGACCTAGGTTTAATCAAAGTCCTCAAGCATTGTTTGGCTGGCATGGCTGTGTTAAAACTATCCATGCCCCTAAATCCCAAATCACTTGCTTGTTTAGATGCCCCCATATTCTCCCAGCTTCTCTATTGTGTCTTTCTGTCATTTTGCTTATGGCCCCACCAAAACCTTGCATTATTAAAGAAATCTCATTGCATAGTCTCTTAGGTAGTCGAAAAACACTCATATGGTAAGTTGGGATGGCTTATATAACAACTTTCAAAAGCACATCTTTTCTAGCTTGTGTTAAAAACTGGTTTTTCCAACTACTAAGTCTTTGGCAAATCCTTTTTTTGATCCATCTAAATGCATTATATTTTGATCTACCAACCAAAGTAGGCACACCCAAATACCTCTTACTATCCCTGCATAGTCTAGCCCCCACCACCTCTATTAACTGCCTCTTCACCTCACTTTTTGTATTTCCATTAAAGAAAATTGAAGTTTTCTGGTTATTCAAGCATTGACCAGAGGCTGCCTCATACACCTCCAAAATCTCCTTTATTTTCATCCATTCTCTCACACTTGCCTTGCAAAACAAGATGCAACCATCTGCAAACATTAGGTGGGTCACAGATGTTCCTCCTCTAGTGACTATAGCCCCTCTTAGCTCCCCTCTTTCCTCGGCTGCATTAATCATGCTACTCAAACCCTCATCACAAAATACAAATAAAAATGGGGACAAGGGGTCCCCCTGCCTCAACCCCCTTGAGTAGAATATGAAACTGTGAAAACAACACCCATAATCAATTTCACCCACTGATCACCGAGACCCATCCTTCTCATTACCATTTCCAAATAACTCCACTCTACATGATCATAGGCCTTTGACATGTCCAACTTGACTGCCATGCTCCCCACCTTGCCTTTCTGCCTGCTTCTCATCTAGTGCAACATTTCATACGCCACCAGATTATTGTCAAATATCAATCTTCCCTTGATGAAAGCACTTTGCTAATAAGAGATGATGTTGGCATAATCATCTTCAACCTGTTTGCTATGTTTAGGCCACAATTTTGCATAAGACATTACACAAACTTATATGTCAAAATTCTCTATCTATTACAGGTTCCTTTACCTTAGGAATTAATTTTATAAGGATCTAATCTATCAGTCTCAGGTCATTAGCTCCTTTCAAAAACTCCAACACAGCCAAAACACACATCCTCTCCTACTACATGCCAGTATTTCTAGTAAAAACAAACTCCAAATCCATCAGCTAGTGGAGACTTATAAGGACCTATCTGGAACATTGCTGATTTCACCTCTTCACTTGTTAATTCCTTAGTTAAAAGTACATTCATCACATTGCTCACCTTAGGTTTGATAAACTGTGTTCCAGCTTCAATCATCTCCATAGATGGACTACTTGAAGATAAGACCTCTTTAAAGTGTCTCTTAAAAGGCTCTCTCAATACCTACCTCGTCCTTCAAAACACTGCTTGATAAGTCAGAAATCTAAGTAATCTTGTTTTTCCTCCTCCTTTGACTTGCACAGGCATGATAGTACATAGTGTTCCTATCTCCATCCTAAAACCAACTCCTATTGGCCCCCTATTTCCAATTTATATCTTTTTTCTCTAGCAACTGGCCCACTTTCCCTTTTAACCAGCTAACTTCCTCACTCTTGCTCCCATCCTCCTCCTATTGCATCCCTTTTAGTATCTTAGTTTTTTTCCCTCAACTCCTCTTCTTCTCTTTCATTTTTTTGTCTCCCCCACCCCTTTAGCACACTGCATTTGACTAGGGCCTTCTGAACTTTCTCTAAATAAGTACTCCCTTCTCTATCCCTTACCTATTCCCCCCTCACCACCTTCTCACAATCCTCATCTTTGGTCCTGCAAGTCTTAAAATAAGACATCCTCTTCCTGGTTCCACATGTCTTGTTTGAAAACATCTGCATCAATATGGATTTATGATCTAAACACCTAGCAAGCAGCACCTCAACTCTCACTTCCTTAAACAACTCTTTCTACATGCCATTTGCTAGATATCTATCCAATCTCTCTTTGAAAAAGGTGCCATTTGAATGCGCATTGCTCCATGTGTATCTGTCACCACCATACCCCAAATCATGTAGCTCATTCTCCTTCATAGCCTTCATAAAGAACACCATTTGACTCTCCTCCCTTTAATTACCTCCCAATTTCTCAGACTGGCAAGTTACAATCTCCACTTCCAGCTCATCTTTCTACAACAAAGTTAGTCCCCCTCCCTTCCCCATGGGATCTACCACAAAGCATTGCTCCAAACCAACTCTTCTTTGAATTCTTTCCAACTTTTTTGTGACAATCATGATCTTAATGAGAAACATGATTTTGGGCCTTTTGTCCTTTGTCATAAAGCAAAGGTCCTAAACTGTCTGAGAGTTCCCAAATCCTCGATAGTTCCGACATAGAACACTTATTGGGATAGGTGGGGCTGTTGCACAGTCACCACCTCAACATTGTAGAGTTCAAACCCTTTTGTTTCCTCACCCCTTTTTACTTTTTTAGTTTTTTTTTTCATTAACCTCTCTCACCCCACTTCATTTTTTAGCAACCTATCCCCCTTCAGTCCCCCCTTCTTTTTGTTTAGCCCTCGCCCTTATTTTCCACCTACTCTCCCTACACAGTGTACCTCCCACCCCATCTCGACCAATCATCTCATCAATCCTAGTGGCCACCCCTTCCTCTCTCCCTCTACCCTTCTCCCTCAAACCCTATCCCATCAACCACGTCGAGTTCCCTAGCAGCCTCTTTCAAAATCACCCTCCCACTCTCTTTCCTATCAGCATACTCTTCACTAATCTCCACCCTCACCTCCTCACTCTCTTCAGTTTCCACACCCTACTCATTTTGCTACTCCTCCCTACTCTCCTCTTCTTCATCAAACACCATCCTCCCCCTAAAATTTTCCCAAGGCCCCCAACTTACCCTTAACCAAGGACCAAATTGGTTTTTCTTATCATCATCCAGATTACGTGCTAGGATGCACCTTTCCTCCCTATAAATTATATGGCCACATTTGAAGCACATCTTGGGGAGCTTCTCGTAGGTAAAAGGCACCCACAGCTTCTTCTCCTCCACTTCTATAGTGCTTCCCCTCGCAACAGCCTTCATAAGATATACCTTCACCTTCACGCTTAGATAATTTCTCCAACCAACATCATACTTTGGTGCATCACCTCTTCTACTCTCCCAAGGGAATTCTCAATCTACTCTCCCGTGTCATATGTCACACATAATAGAGGTAAATTGTGCATATGCACCCATAGAGAAACCATATCAAATTTAATTTGAGTTGGTTGGGTCAAACCATCGAATGGTTTCAACATAAATATTAGGTTGTCAAACAACCATGGGTAGCCATCCAGTACTCTCCTCTTATCCCCCATATTTACAAAGGTAATAATGAATATATTTGCACTTATCTAAGTGAAAACAGGTGGTCTACTAACCTTCCATATCTTGATCATCATTGCTCTTACCACCTCCTTCCCCTTCGTGTGATTCGAGCATATTTTTCCAATCAGGCTACAGTCTCCTTTATTTTCACCTTTACCAAACTTCAAACACATACATTAATGGCAGCATTCTCCTTCTCATTCAGGCTCAACTTCTTCTAGATACTCTCCAGAACCTCCATCCTCACCCATTGTACCACTCTCATGAACAGTGACTTGACTACCCACCATTGACAATAGGAACAGTTATTTCTCTTCCTTCTGTCGCCCTCAGGCCATTATGGAGAGAGAAGAATATATTTATCTATAAACAATAAAATGGTAATACATACTATATAGAAAATCATAATATTAACTAATCTTGTGTAGGTAATGGTAATATCCATGATTTCCATAATTCCCATATGAATATTGTAACACTTGGGTAGGTAAATCTTTGGTAAAAGTAGCCATTGTATACATTACGTTGCTTCCCATATATAGAGAGTCCATGTCTGGAGTTTTGCCTGTTGTATATGTGTTGTTGGAATTGGTTTGGGTTAATAACAAACTATTTAAAATGTGATACCAACATCAATTATTGCTCAACACAAGTCATTGAGTGGTCATATATGCATCATATGTATAAAGATTGAGAAGATATAAAAAAAGATACATAAAGTTTAAAAAGTCTAGAAAATTTAAAAGAGAATAAAAACTAAAAAGTACAAAAAAGATTAAAAAAATAAAAAAATAGTGAACTAAATCAATGAAATTTAAAACCTTGAAAACCTTCAATCCTATGATAGCCCCAATCAATCCTCCCTTTGGGTGGCCTAAGTGGTGGCTATTGTGGATAGGGCTATAAAATCGGGCCAGAATGTTTTCCAATCTGGTTCGGAAACCACGTATCTGAGTGATTCTGGGCAGTTAATCACCCAAATTTACTAGGTGGTTAAAACCCAAACTCGGACACGGATCTAGTTTGGCCATATGGGTTCTTGGTACCTGCATTATTTTAAAAAAATTTGAATTGAGCTCAAAATGATGTTGTTTTAAATAGACCAAAATGATGCCATTTTAAAATATGTTAAACATCTGCTCCTCCAACCTAACTTATTATTTGCCTTTCTATATCTAGTCTCGATCTCCTCACCCTCACTTCCTCTCTCTCTTGCTAAAACCCAGAGGCAAAATCTAAGCCGTCGCCGTCAGTTACCACCACGGATATGATGCCCCTAAGTCTTACTTGGGATCAGATGAACTCAAAGTGTCGGGCCATGCAACACAAGGTTACTTACTCGCATTCATGATAGATTAAGATGCAATACATCTAGCATGCATCTAAAAGTATGCAATATATACAACAGATAATATTTTTTTTTTCTTTTGAACAATACTATATATCAAAAGTGATATATCTCAAAACCTCACATGATTCACAACTTCATAATGAACCGATAACAGTAATGATACAAAACTGGTCCATCATGATTGTATCGTAAATAGGTACTGGAGATGGCACTACTAAAGTACAATACTAAAAGCATAACTACTAAGCTAGCTCGCTGAGCTGCTCATGTAGCCATGATCCTATCTAAAAACTGGAGGACGGAAGTAATAAGCTCCTTGTCATCTCATCGGGGCCTAATCGACCACATCCAGTTGGTCCTTAGGTGGCTCTCCCCGTCCTAACACATGATCTAACATTCTGGCTAGAATGGAAGTTAGGACTATCATCAATTGAGATTTGATTATAAATCTTAGCAAATTAACAACTAACTGAAACTAGTAGTATTTAGATGCATGCATGAAGCAAAAATGATAAGAATGCTGACATGAACATGAATGAGCGTGACATGACTTTGCAAATAGTATGACATGTGCTAGCATAACTAGAACACTAACATGGACTGAAAAATGACATGAATTGAAAACGATATGAACATGAACTACGAATGCTATACAAGTCCCCTAGAGCCATGTGCCCCTGTTGGTACTGCATCACATCAGAGGTACATGCACTAGTTGTGAGTACATCAATAAACAGTAATTAAACTACGGTTGGCACTATCAAAGTTTGTACCTGACTTCACTCTGAAAACTAATTACTTAGGTCTCATTCGAAGCCTGTTGATCTTTACCTTATTAGCCTAAAGAATTTCACACCATTTTAAACACTTTAACATGAACAATGGAGCTCCACTAGAATAATACCTTATCCTTGCACTTGGTTGTGATAAACATAAAAGATTGAATGACTTTAAAATATTGTTATTCTTGACAAACTCTATGCATGGGACATGAAGTAACATGTAACAATAAACATGTGATAGATGGCATGGCATGTAGTAGATATGCATATACTTGAAATAAATCATGGCATGACATATCAAAACATTTATAATAAGCATGATGAACATAAATAATAGTTTCTTACCACTACACATATATAAATATCCTGAAAGTAAGTTAGAAGTCAACTTACAGTTATTATAGCCACTGCAACATTTTGTGGCTTTTTGCATGGTTGAGAGTGGTCAGAAAAAAAGCATTAAGTGGCAAAAAAAATTTTCCCACCAATGTTTTTCATGGGACGTTGATGGCATATAATGAGTGGCGAATACTATTTTTGCCACCAAATTTATTTTTCATGGAAAAATATACATTTTTCCTTGAATCTAATTTGTGGTAAAAACTAGTTTGTATTAGAAAATTTTATATTTGTTTTTACAAACTTATCCATTCCCAATACATTCAAGTTTTAGAAAAGAACACCAAATCATGCTTTACAAACTCAAAAATGCTCCTTCATACAAACTTAAAACCAATGAGAATGTTTATTTGATATGTAGTAAATTTTGTCAAAAGAAAGAAAAGTAGAGCCCTCATTTGGACAAACAATACTTCTTCATACATTGGATTTGATTCTAGATCAATTTAAAATCCCCCCACCCCCACCCACGCTCCAAAGAAAAGCAAAATATCTAAATTATGTCATATACTTACAACCACACCAAGTACACATCTTTACTTGGCAATAGATATCTCCAACAGTTGACAAAATGAAGCCAATATTCAAAACAAGAAAGAAATAAAAATAAACGGGAAAAAAAGGAAAGATGCAATTGAACTTACCCATGAGAATATATCATCCTTAGTTGAGCTTGAAGTAGGACTCATGGCACTTAGTTGAGCTTGAAGCAGGACTCATGGCACTCCTGATGCAAGCTGACCAGCGCTGCTCTATTGGAGCAGGTGCAGGTATCTCTTCCTTCTCAATGAGTTGTTTCAGCTCTTCCATGAATTCAACGTCTTTCATGCTTGGCTTCGCTAGTGTTCCTGGCTTTGCCTCTCAAATCCCTTATCCTATTAAAATGAAACAAAGCTTCATGCACTCATCAAAGTGCATTATGAAATTTATGAACCATCCGTTGCTTGATGCAATGACGATAAAAAAAGTTATGCAGCAGAATCCACAAATATTTCGGACAACCCTGGGAATTAATAATTTATCCCATGCATATATATGGAAATCCAATAGTGGATTCAAGTTTGACAAAAGGGTCCTCTGCAACAAAGATAATTGTAAAGAATTTCCACAAGGATTACAGTCTAAAACCCACTGTTTCATGATCCTTAATCCAAGCTGGTAGAGGCCGATCAGCATCTTTGAACGAAAAGGGATCTCCATGTAGGAAATCAGGGACCACCACATAAAATCCAGCTGATGCAACCTTGTCTGCGAGCTTCCTTTAATGTATAAAGCAGCTGACATTAGTTTTCACAAAGGCAAAAGTAGGCAATTAGACTCATCTATTGCACTCGGCTTCCAAAATAACATAAAATAAATTGCAAAAGTGCCCATTGTGCGACCAAATTAAATCAGCCAAGTTTTGAATCTGCAGTTTGTAATTTCAAAGAAATAGATATCTAGTTAAGCTAAAAATTATAGCATAAAAAAAGTTTAATGATGCATAAACTTTTCAAAAACAACTTCATCCTCGGAGATCAAGTTGCAAAAACACCCAATTCCTTTTTCATCTTCCATCATTTTCTGACCCTTTTTTTTTTCCTCAGCAGCCAAATAGAATTAATAACTCAAAAAGGAAAAACAGACTGAACCGAATCTAACCTTCATGTTGGAGAGAAGCATGGCGATATTCCTCTGATCGATGGCCAAAACTGAAAATCTAAAACCCTAGCCTCCTATCTAATACCTTTACGATCAGTCTTTTTGAACACGACCAACATGAAAAATTTGAAATTAAAACAGAAAGATGGAGACACAAACAGAGAGATGAGGGAGAGATCGATTTATGTTGGAATAATACCCAAACAAAAATCGTAGGAAACATACAAACTCAAATCTATGTTAATGTTCCAAGGAAACACACACAGAAATACAGTGGCCAAATTCACAAACAAAATAATCCAGGTTTGGGAAAACTGCATCTAGATCTAAACATAAACACAAAAACCTAGATTCACATTTAGAACTCAAGAAGAGTATTGAGAGAGAGAGAGAGAGAGAGAGAGAGAGAGAGATACTAAGAATAGCGAAAAATTGAGTATATACGTATTAAAATCAAAACAAAAGACCTAGATGTAAAAGTTGAGTCACATACCTATGACGATAATTAGCGGTGACATTCTCTATTATGACAGCCCGCCAGAAATTTAATGGATGAATTTTGGTGGACCTTAGAGTATCATAAAACGCTAGAACGATTTCACAAATATAGCAACTGCTTAGGTTTTAGTCTGTCAACATAGTCGATTTTCTACCTGCTATGATGAAAAAAGTGTATTTTCATTTAGTTGAGGTAATTAGGAGTATGAGATTGAGAAATAGTCTCGGCCATTAGTCCCAGATGAATATTTAAGATTTTATTGTGCAATAAGACGCTTTCATTTTCTAAATAAAAAGTTTTCAAAAATGCTTTTTTATTTATTTAGGGCACTTAAGAGTCGGATTTTGTGAAATGAATTGCATCACTAGTTCATATGATTATTTGAGATTTTAAGGTGTAATATTTATTCTTGCATTTTTGTAACACTCGAGATAGTGCCATGTGACACCTAATTTAGTTGATGGTTAAATTACTATGTAAATTGTCCAAAATCAGTCGAGGAATTTTAGTGGACACTTGAAATGATGTTATCCACACTTTTTGAATAGTATAGGATACATGTCAGTAAGAGAAACCATGACATGGAAATGTGAATGAAATGAAGGAAAATCAACCATTGTTATAATGCCACCTAAGGAAAAATATATTCTATCTAACCAAAACATTGAGATCTAATTGAAATCCTAAAACTATGGTGGAAAGAAACTCTAAATCATTTCCCCAAACCCCATTTTGACTGATTTTAGCTTAGTGAAAATCACCATACAAGTATTGCTTCTTGAGAAAGTTTCCTCCAATTCCCAAGATGTACTATGACCACCATTCTCAACTTAAATAGTAGTTGATGGGAGGCCAAACTGCCACCCTGAAACCCCCCATCACATGGCAACTTCCAACCAATACTATGGGCTGTCTTGCCCGTGGGTTTGCCCCTAGATTTGACTAACAAACCCTCCATAAAAAGACCATCCTTATATACACCATCAGCCCTCTAATACTATATAAGTCTTCTATAACTTTACCGTCAAATTTTTACACTTTCCATTCACTTTTTTGGAGACAACATGAGTTGGAGTTTCTGACATTGTTTTTGGCCGATCTTATTTGAATTGTTCGAAGCCATTTTAAGTAGATTCTCACAAACAGTCATTCATATGAATTATTTATATTTGCGTATAGTTTCCAATTATGAATTTTTTGTGATTTTTATTGGAGTATTTTTTTGTGAAAAGTGTGTTTGAACACACAGAGGTCATACTGGATGACAGTTTGTATAATGTGAAAGCTTAGTTTTTTTATAAAAAAAAAAATTTAAAGTTAGGTCCGAATATTGATATGATGAACTTTTAACGCATTTTTATACATTTTATGAGTTGATGCAAAGCATGTTGATATTTTTTTAAGGAGTTACACATATTTTCTTCGGAGATCAAATTGGAACATACAAAGTAGTTTTAGCTGTGGTGATAGTTGGTTCTTAAAACCTACTGCAATAGCTATGAAATTCTTATATGAAATTCGTAAAACTTTCATTTAGTTCTTAAGATTTTTGTATGATGAGAATTGGTTTATTTAATTGTTGGAAGCATGCTTTGTATGAAAAAGGTTTGGTTATGAATCAATATTGAAGTTCTCGGGTTTGCCTAAGGTTTTTACGAAACTTTTGCCATATGAATTTAGGTTTACTGCAAGGATCATGTTTAGGACTTGACTATGAAGTACACATTTTTATTTAGTGAATGTTTATTCACTGAAAATTTCAAATTTTGTATCTTAGATCTAAGTCAAGAACATGTGTTACTCAATTTAGACTTATTGAAGAAGGCAATTGGTTTGATAGTGATTTTTGTGATTTTGGTTGATGTTCAAGTGTGATTATCACTTAGTTTGAATTATACACATGTTAAGAGTGAGTTTAGGAACTTTTAAAGTCATTGGAGTTTATTGGAAAAGTGATAGACCAAGTGCATTAAGAAGTTGTTCTATTTGTCTAAGACTTAATATTTTTTGCACTTTTCTTGACATGAGGAATTTATATTTTCGTGATATGGTTATTGTGATGTCTTGGTATGATATTAGAACGTAAGATATTAGTGTTGTAAGAATTGGGTTAATTTTGTGTTTTGAGGTTTGAAAGAATTGGAACAAAAATAAGATTTTTAGCCTTTACATGTTTTGGCCAAGGCATAGTTTATATTTGCATTTATGAACTTAAAACAAACTATACGTGAGGAATGTAAATTTTGGTAGCATTTATAGTTCATATGTGAAATCCTTAATTAAAGAGCAAACTGATCATTTCTTACATGTAAAGGGTAAAATGCCTAATTTTGCCACAAGACAGTGAGTTATGTATTTTTAGCATTTAAAGGGATGTTTTAACCCTTAGAATTATCTCATTTCAGTTCATATTATTTTCTATCTACTTTTATGTACATTATACTCACTATAACATATTGTGGCTTTTGCCACGATTTTTTTTCAACAACATAATATCGTGGGAAAAAGTGTCGTTTTGCCACCAAAATTGTTGAAAATAATAAACATATGCATTTTCCCATGAGATTGTCGTGGTCAATAATATTTAATGGCAAAAATTTTTTCCTATCGCATCTGTAGGTTTTTGTGACTAACTTCTTTCCTGGATAATAAACATGAGCAGCATGTAAACTTTTAGTGGAAAAATAGTTATTGTGACAAGTTAGATTTTCTTTTTACCGTGGAATAAAGTCGTCACAAAAAACTATTTAATTTATATCATCATCGGCGTGGCTTATTTGTTTTAGCGACGAAAAGATTAGCCGCAATTAAAATTTAATTACTCAATGAATTTTTACTCAGCACCAAAACTCACGAAAACACCCCCTCTTCCCCACAGCCCCCCAAGCCCAAAACTCTAGCTAATTCCTCTCTCCTTTTCTCTTTCTCACCTCTCCCCTCCCCCCACCTATGTCGTCCCCTCCCGTGACCCCCTAGCAATGTTGATAGCTAGCCTGCATTACTGCTATCAATAGCACCATAACGCCGTCTCCGAACCCCTCCTCCCTCTCCCCAGCCTTTCTCTCCATCCACCATTGCGCCCTAACCCTTACTCTACTCCCTCTCTATTTCTCTATTTTCTCCCCCTCCTTGTCATCCTACGTCGTCGCAAGCCCAGCTACTGGCATCGATTTCCTCTCAGCCGTGCAAGAAGCTCTAACATCTACCCAAGTTTCTCCCTCTTCAAGCCCAGATACCCAATTAGACATGATAAAATAAACATATGTAGCCTATATTTTTCTCTTATTTTTATTGCAGTATAACAAATATGAATTAAACATGCAATGAAAAGTTATGCTTATTAAATATACTTGTGGATATTAATTTTTTTGTGTACTCTGTTTGTTTGGTTGCTATACTTTTCTTACAATGTATCGTCTCTTTCTCTCTGTACATGCATTTCGAAAATGATACATTGGTGGTATTACATGATTATTACATTGGTGTTGTTACAAGTATGTACATGGATGGCATATTTTGATTATTATGTTGGCGTTGTTTATTAATCCACATGGCTATAGTATTTAAATAATACTAATATATATGAATCAATTCTTCTATTTTTCTCAAATAAGGAATTTGTCCATGGGTATAGTATGTAAATGGTGCCTTCTTGTCTTTGTGAGTAGTAAATCTTTTTCTTATTTTATTTTAGAAAAACTAATGCAGTTTTTACTTCATTTTATCATCTCTTTTGATATTGATTTGATTTCCATTATATTTATCTTTTTAGTTTTTACGTTTAAAATAGATGGAATATAGTTTTAGTGGTAATATTGGTGATTTAGCTCATATATAATTGGAAGTAAAATGCTAGTCCTTTAGTACATTCCTACATGAATATTGCAAACCTGACACCATCCTTCCCCTCCAAAAGCAAAAAGAGCCAAGAAGGCTACCAACCGATATATAACGTGGGACCATTTTACAAAAGTTGAACCTGTTGATCTCATTGACGTAAAGCTCAAAGCAATTATTACTCAAGACTATATGAATGCTAGTATAAAAATGACATTTTACAATGTCACACCATCTAAAATTTTCTTGTTAACATCTCCCATTAGAGAGAAAAGTCTTGGGAATGATAAACCACTATCACAATCGGGAGTTAGAATGGATGGAAAATGATGTAGTCCTTAAGGGTTAAGAAAATATGATTTAGAAACAATAGGGCTAATGATTGCCAATTATTTTATCCAATATGAATTGCCAGTTATGATTGTAGAGCATCCGACATTTATTGAACTTTTGGGTACTTTAGAGCCCTAGGTTATCCTTGCCATCTCAAACCACCTTGCAAAATATTGTATAAGTTTATATAATGAAGAGAAGTAAAAATTGAAGGCTTTGTTGAGTGGTAAAAGAGTTTGTTTAACAACCGATATATGGACATGGATACAAAACAAGAATTATATGTGTGTTACGTATTATTTTATTGATTGAAGTTTGGACTTGAACAAGAAAATCATAATGTTTTGTTATATTTCTTGGATGTTAGATTCCAATATAATGGATTAAGAGACTAACTGCCCTTTTACAATCACTATAGATAATCCCTCCTCTGATGATGTTGCTATTGATCTTCTGAGGAGGAGCATAAGAAATAAGGATTTCACAATTTTGGGGGCGAGTTTATGCACATATGATGTGTTGCACATATTTTAAACCTCATTCTATGTGATAGTTTAATAGATATACATGATGCAGTGAACAGTATTAGAGATGCAATAAGATTTGTGTAGTCTTACTGTCAATGCTTGATATGTTTTAAAATGTGTAAATTAGTTGAACATTGAGTGTGAAAAAATGGTGTGTTTAGATGTTTATACTAGATGGAACTCAATATACTTAATGTTGAGTGTTGCTAAAAGTTACGAAAAAATTTTTTTACTAATGGGTGGGAGTGAGGGATTCACAGCTTTTGTTGCTTGCATATGAGGATTGACAAAGGACCTAGATTTTTATTAAATTTCTAAAAGTTTTTTATGATGTCACCTTGAAAATCTTCATCTCATTGTACATGATCTCAAATATACTATTTCAGCAATTTCGTATAATTGAACACACTTTGAACAAAATGTGTCAGAATGATGATGGTGTGTTGATGAGCATGCGTCTAATATGAAGTTTAAGATTGATAAATATTAGTAGAGCATGGATAGGATGAACATGACTTTTTATGTAGTTTTTCTCCTTGACCCTTGATATAAGATTACATCCTTAGCATATTGGTTCAAAAGGTGCAAAGGGGATGCAAGAAAATATAGAATTGAGGCCAAAGTGAGCTTGCTCATGAATTGCTTGATCTAGCAATACCACAAGTTTCATAGGCTAGGTAGTGGAAGATCTAATGTGGCCTATAGAAGTTTCTCAAGTAATATTGGTGACAACCTCGATTGTGAAGACTTTGATAAAATTCTAGAGCAATATTTTGAGGAGAAAAACATTTCGGTATATGGGGGTAGATATTTGTTAGATGGGATTGATTAAAAAACACCCGAGTATGAGATTTTGACTTGATGAAAGAGGAGCTCATTTAGATATCACATCCTTTTGCGAAGGTTGCACGTGATGTATTGGCCATCTCTAGTTCCAGTGTTACATTCAAGTCAACATTCAGCACCGATAAATGTGTATTGGACCCATTGCAAAGCTCATTAGTTTCAGAGACTGTACAAACATTAATTTGTATTCAAAATTAATTGAGTCATAAACCAATTAATATTGGGGGAGGTGGAAGAGTATGTAGAAAACATTGTCATCAAAGGTAAATATTTTTATGTGTTAATTTTGATTTTTATTACTAATTTATCTATTTAACTTAATCTCTACAATTTTTTTTCTTAAGGTAATCCTTCTCCTTCAACTTCAGTAACTTAAGCATTTTTAGACTTTGCTAGTGGTTCATCCCATATGTACAACTTGTTCTTCAAGGTATATTTTTCTATGTATTACAACTTTGTAAGATTGTTGCTGGATAATTGTTGCTATACAGATTTATGTTATTTGTATTATGGATATCTATTATCAATGTATAATGATTTATCTTTTGTACAAATTTTTATATAGATTTATCTTCTGCCAAATTAACTAGATCAAGAAAGAAAATCCCAAGATTTGATTTGCACTAATTTTTGAGAGTGTGGAGAAGTTTTGTGGTGAAGCTAAAGGTTCAAGTGTTGGCTTGATTCCAGTTGGAATCAAACTGATAATTGTATTTTTATGTGATTTTTATTACTCTTTTATTAGTGTCAGTTTTCCTTTAATTTTATTGATTTTATTTTATATTTTTCTTTATTTTCTTGTTTTTGAAGGAATAAGAAGATTTAGTGTAAAAAGAGAGCATTTTGGTACAAAACAAGAGACTACAAATCCAGATCAATAAGGGGTGATGAGATTTGAAGAAAGCCAAGGAGATTTGGGCAAGGAGACCCAAAGGCTAGTAGACTTTGCTCTCAGTAGGCAAGGAGACCCAAAGGCAAATAGCCTTTCCTCTCAGTAGGCAAGAAGACCCAAAGGCTAGACTTACCGCTCGGTAATTTATCATCCCGGCCGGGAGTCTTTCAACTCGGTCAAGAACCTCTCATTTTGGCCATTAGCCAAGTAAACCAGTTATATTCAGCACACACGGCATCTATCTTTTGGGATCCTCTCGAGATCAGAGCTCTACAAATCAAGCTGCTTATCACTGAATCTTCTATTTTTTATAATCTTGTTATTATTGGAATAATTTTCTCTTTTGTTAACATTCATCTTTAGAAATTATTTCCAGATTTTCAGGCTAGATTATAGCCATAATTCTCTTATTCCATATTTCGAATTCAACATCTATTTAATCCTGATGTGTGGGATAAATAGAGGGTATGGGGAGCCAGAGGTTTTTAAGTCTAGAGTTGACATCCAGTTCTTAGTTCAATTATTATTCTTTGAGGAGGAGGCGGATTTGGAGAGCAGAATCGAGAGCCGCATGCTTCATCAACCGACTCCAATTAAGAATACCATTTTTATTCTTTTTCTTTTCAGTTTCATTATGAACTAATTTTATTTTTTAGAGCTTTGGTGCTAGTATTGAATACACAATTTATATTCTAAGTTATTTTATTTTCAATATTTCTATGATTGAGTGTTTATTCCTTGTTCTTAATGCTTGCAATTTTCTAGCTAATTATTGTTTGATCTATTGAATTGCAATGAGACCAAGAGGTGATTTGTGATCAGAGCTCTAGGATTAAGCACCATTCGTTGAGTGAAAGTAGAGATACTTTTCCGCGATTAGTGTAATTTTCAAGAAAAATCAAAAGAACTTAATAAGTCTTCAATTAGTTAAATTCATATAGAGATATTGAGTTATTAGTTGGAGATATTTTTAATATTATTCGAGATAAGATATTAAATGGTTAAGAAATTTTTATCATTAACTTGAGAAATTTAAAATTTTATAAGGGGAAAGAATAAATTATGTGTGATTTGCTAGATTAAATCAAACGCTCTAGATATATTCTTATTATCTTTAAAATCTTAATTTTAATGCTCTTATCTTTAGTTTAATTTAGATAACCTATTCTTTAAATCTCGATTTTTCAAATAGTAATTAATTTAGTAAATTTCAGTATTTAGTAGCATAATTAATCTCTGTGGGTTCGATATCCGTTTTATTTAAAACACTTTACTACTTGTTACAATTTTGTGCACTTGCAGATATTTTCACATGTACACAAACCTCAGGAAGGATTTCCACATATACAAGGATTAAAGGGAAAAATCATAAATCAAATTAGAAAGCTTTCTGCTGAGACAGGTGATAGAGGTTCTATTAGTAGAGGTCTTAATAGCCAGCGAAAGTTGTTTCGGGATATTTTGGCCTTTTTAAGAGTACTTTACAGACATTGATGCCTTGGTGCAGATGGGACTTGGGAACTAACTATGTTCTTAATTATTATATCAGTATAGTTATTGTCCTCAGATAACAGTGAATATTGGTGGAGAATCATTACAAACATCTTCATGGTCTGAATTGATATAGGTTTTCTACTACTTGCCACTTATCATGTATTACTAGTTTTGTGCATGTTGCCAACTTTTGAGTGTTTATCTAATTTCAATTATCACAGTTCAATTTTTTGAAGCGCTTTCTTGGGGGAGGCTTCGTTAAACATATGCAGTTGGTATCGTGGATATTCTATCTGCTCTGATTTTAATTTCATGTTTGTTTCCTTTTTTTGGTTGAGTAGTCATGGAAAAAATACAGGAAAATGAATTCCTTCACTATGTATTCGAGTACACACCAAAGAAGTATTTTCTAGATGATGAACATTGTATATTTATTGCAAAAAAGGTTGGTTCCATTGGTGTTAGTTTCTTATACTTGCTCATATCCTATTACTTTGACCTATATTTGGAATAATAGGCATCGTTTTGAATTTATTAGTTCACATATTATGTGGTTCATTCCTTTGATTTTTTCAAACCTCTACGGAGGATGTATAGGTCATCGAACTCAGTTCTCAACAAGGCTAGGACCTACTTAACAAATAGCGAATGTTATCTGAGGTGGGTTTTTCCTTTATAAAAAATATGTAAATGCTTCCTTACACACCTAAAACTATTATTCTTAGAACTTTTTCTTGTTGAATTTAGTAGTACACATTATACTTTTTATTTCATCCAAGTTAGGATGTGTGGATGTACTTGATTTTGCACTACATTCAGCCTTTAAAATATGGTTAGGATTTGTAGTTGATCTAGTTACCGTGTTTATTTTTCGTTTTAGTTTTGTCCTCTTTCCTCGTTTCTATTCATCATGTGGGGGGTGTAGGGCTAGAGGTGGGGGCAAAGGAGAGCTTAAGAGGCAAGCTCATGCCAGCCCTTGATTTGGCCAATTGTTGAATTTGCTGGACAAGTTGCATTCCCTGAAAATTCTAGCTTGAATCAAGTCTATAGATAATGGAGTACTTTTAAATTTGCTAATATATTAGTGGAATTTATAGTCAAATATATCCAATTGATTGAAATTTGAGACAAAATCAAAATGGACTTGATTTGGACCATTTTGATTTGGATTGGTGTTATTATATGTTGCAAATCTTCATGCAGCCTTTCATATGCTTAATCTTCGAAATGATTTTTTGAGCAAAAAGTAATTTGATGGTAGGTCACCTAAATAGAACTTTATTCCCATGCACTTCTTTATCAATGCAATATCTGCATGTCTTTGTATTCTTTGAACAGTCTTTGAGATTCATAAATATGGTATTCTACAATCATTTCCTTAACCACTCCAACTATAGCACCTCAAAAGAAAAGGAGAAACCAGAATGGAAATCCAAGCATCTATCTGATCTTTAGATCTATTGGATGCATTAATCTAAATCCATCCAAAATCGTGTTCTCAGATAAAGATTCAAGCTAGTGGTTTTGAGGAGCCAATCCATATTTGATGAGATCCTTCAAGACAATAGAGCTACCTCCAAATCTGTAGGATGATGGGTTTGAATCATAGGAGGCATTTCTAATATTTGCTTCATTTTCACAACCTTATATGTCTTTTGGATTTTTCACATTTCATGTTCTTTGTAAAGTTGATGTTTTTGTATTGTGATGCAAACAACAATGTAACATGTAGTGTATTGTGTGTGTTGATTTCTATTATTATTTATTTTGTTTTATAAAAATGTAAATGGGCAATAAAAAATTTAAAAAATGCCTGTAAAGGTATTCATTATATAAAAAATACTAAACATAATGGCCTATAAAAATTAAAAAAAAAACCCTTCTAAAAAGTGTTTAAAAGATTTTTTTTTTTAAATTCGTTTTAAAATCTGATAAAAAAAATTTATTTTTAAATAGGAATGGATATCCACCTGATTTTAAAAAGCTGGATTTGGATTTGGATATTCCCTCCGAATCCGAATCCAAATTTGGATACACAGCTAGCCCTAATTGTGGTTTATGGCCCTTAGAGCATTGACATTTGTATAGCCAAATGAAAAAAGCAAAATCATTTTAGAGCATTTGCTTTGCCTTTTTCCTTTGCTATTCAAGAAACACTCTCATATTGGATTCTCCGTCTATTAGCTAAAATAATAAAAAAATATATATTATTATTATTTTCCCTAAAATTAATTTTTTTATATATATTTTGCAATTAAAACCTACCACCATAATAACATGTGATATCTTAAAACTGAAATCATAAAATAATTTATAGGCAATATAAAGAAAGTCCAGAATAAATGTAGAAACATTGGTAGAGAGAGGAGAAAAAAAAATAAAGTTATTGCTAGAGAGAGAGAGAGCATGTGACGCCCCCAACTCCTACGTATGGACAGGTGAAAATCGAGACGTCAGGATGATGACAACACGGGTCACGCATCCCATCGCCAAGTGCCGAGTGTGTGTATATGCAACACGTGTACATAAAAATAACACAGTGGTAATAAAAAGTCTTTCAACTAAATACCAAAATTTTATTTAAATACAAACTCACTTAAAACAAGTGTAATAAAATATTACAAGTTTAACATTGTTCACCAATCTAAAATACATAAAATAAAGGCAAGCGAAAATAATTTCCAACAATACAACTCCAAATCAGTACTCTGGCGGAACCGCCTCTTCAGGCTCAGCCTCCTTCTTCTCATCTACATCAAAGTCTATGATACCAAAGACAGTACCGTAAGTAAGTAATAATCCAAACACTTACAAGATAAAAATATATTAAAACTCAACAATATGCATGAATAAGATGCCATATGTATGTGTAAATTCACATTTTTTTCACGCACGCCAAAAATCTCATTTTTGGCCCACAATAAATCATTTAAAACAAAACCTCGCCATTATCCCAGATAATGGCCCAAAACAAGGAACCTATAATTTTTTCAGAAAATGATTCACGAAAATTCACTTATCAAAATCTCGCAATTTTCTCAGAAAATGGCCCACAAGTAACCCTTTAATCAAACTCGTCATTTTTCCAAAAAATAGGTTGTTGCCCAGATGACTAACAGAAGAGGGGGGTGAATTGAGTTGTATTAAAAAAATAACAATTATAAATCAAATATATAATATAAAATATAAACAAAATATGAAATAACAATAAATATAAAGAGTAAGGGTAAGAGAGAAGCAAACTCAGTATGTTAACGAGGTTCGGCCCTATTGCCTATGGCCTCGCCTCAAGCTACCCCTTGAGGATTCCCAAATTCACTATTCAACCTCCTTCAGGTGAAAATAGAAACTTATTACACCTTTGAACAATACCGCTACAAAGGATCCGTGTAGAACACCCTCTACACTTGCAATCACCTTACACGTGGTGATTCAACTACTCCCCGTGTAGAATACTTTCTACACGCACAAGGGTTATACATACCATTTTTCTGATACAAGAGCTGATAGTGGGTAGGTTATCAGAAAACACTCCTCAATGAGTGAAATAAGAACAATACAACGCAAACTATATCTCTCAAAATGAACAAGTATTAAGGCTCAATGCTTAGAGAAGAGAAAATGAAAGCTTTGAATGAATGTTATATGCTCTTGGTGTTGTGAATGTGAAGCTCTCAAATGATCTATTTATAGACGTATGAGACTTCATATTCAAATTAAAAAAGATTCATATGTCAAAAACAACATCATTCACTTTTTCAAAAAATTCAAATAAAAAGTTCTTCTTTTTCAATTGTCAAAGATAACATCATTCACTTTTTTAAAAAAATCAAATCTAATATTTTACTTTTGGCATATAACAAAAGGAGCACACTTTCATTTTCAAAAAATTCAAACCTAATCTTTTACTTTTTTGTATATGACAAAAGGAGCACACTTTACTTTTCAAATTTTTCAAACAAAATCATCTACCTTTTGTATAAGTCTAAAAAAGCATCAATCACTTTTAAAAATATTCAAATAAAACATGCACATGTGAAAGATGACAATCAATCATCTTTAATATTTTCAAAGTTCAACCATTTAATCAAGGCATGCACATGTAAAAGATGACAATCAATCATCTTTAATATTTTCAAAGTTCAACCCTTTAATCAAGGCATGCATATGTAAAAGATGACAATCAATCATCTTTCAAAATTTTCAAATTTAATTTTCAAAAAAATTCATGCACATGTGGAAAATATATTTTAATGCTTTATGATAAAATATTAATTTTGAGCATTAATTCTAATTTTGAATTTTAAGAGATTTACAACATTACTCTATGACTTTAATGTGAACTTGTTTCTTTCTGGCTCATGCTTGGTTCTTTTATGTGCTTGACTCCATTGTGTGGACAACTTGAACTTGAAACTCCTTTATTCTTTGAATTAATTTGTTATCATCAAAATCCATGTGTAGATTTATAATCACATGAAACTTGAAACCTTGGGTTCAACATAGGCCATATCCAATATCAAAACTTGTTCCAATTATTGTATGCGCCATGATCTCCCCTAGGGATTATCCACACACTCTGGCTCTTATGCCACATTGCAGGTAACAATTACGCATGTGACATCTACACGAGCTATACCCAGCTCCTCGCCCAACGCGTACCATAACAAGGAATCCTTTAGTCCCCGCTAGCCAAGGAACCATGGAGTCGGCATGATAGCATTACCATATCATTCAATCCCGTTGTTGCCTAGTGACAACCCAGGAGATGTCACCTAGTATTTTTCTCTCCCGAGTGACCAGAGAAGTTCCACCTAGATAATGTCTCATCTCGGTTTGGGGTCGTAATACACAGGCACCCAAAAATCCATTTAACTCATGAAAACCCAGTTTTTAATTTCCAACACATGTATATACATGCACCATGTAATGCCAATGACATGACACAAAGATAACCAACAATCCAACTCATCCAAACATAAATAACTCCATTCTCAAATCCATCCGACTCCCAACTCTTCGGACTTAGTCTGATATAACCAACCAGTCACAATTTATTGTAAAAGCAATAATGTATTTAAATCTTAAATAAAGTTTGAAAAATATTTACAGCGCTATATAATATTTTTGGAAGGATCAAAGGGTGGCAAAAGGTGGCAAAAAAGTAACGTAACAGTGTAAAAACATTGTGGCCGTGGGTTGTAAAATACCCACTTTTAAATGGGGACGAACCAAGACTTGAGATTGATAAAGAATGGCTTAGAGGTGTTTATGACGCTAGTGGAAATGTGGGTTGGCCGTGGGTGGTAGCGAAAACAGCGGTGGAAGTGAAAAAAGGCCAAAAAGGAGTTGAGCTCGTGGGGGTTGCTTCGACGACGGATCGGAACTGGAAATGGGTGGGTTAGGTCGTCAAGAGATCGGTGAAGAAGTGGTGGCTGGAGGTGGAACGACGGCGGCAGAATGGATGAAAAATCATACAGCTTGGAGGAGCCCACAGCAGCTAACGGCGGCACTAGGTGGTCTGAAAATGGAGGGAAGTGATCACCGGCAGGAGGGGAGTCAATCGATGGAGGTGGTGAGACGCACGACTAGCCGATGGCTGTGCTACGGTGGGGAAAAGAAAACGAATGGGAGGGAGGAGTGAGAGAGTGTCACACAGGGGAGAGAGAGACCGGGGGAGAAAATGGAAAAAAGAAAGAAGGAAAAAGAAAGAAAGAGGAAGAAAAAAGAAAAAGAGAAAAGAAAAGATGAGGAAAAGAAATAAAGTCCAGTCCTCACATCTAGGATCCAGAAACTGATCCAACGAAAACAATTTTAAAAGCAATAGATTGAATAAAATAATTTAAATACAATGTCTTGCTAAAATATAATAAATAACTAGTAAAAACTAACAACAAAATTGTAAATCCAAAAATAAACTAAATTAAATTAAACAGTAATTTAAACACAAAACAATAATTAATATTAAAAAGCACCTCAAAATAAATTTCACATTAAATAAATTCAATTAAAATTCGATAAATTTAAAACAAAAGAACCAATATTTTAATTAAATTAAAATACTCATTCAATAAAAATATACGTAAAAATAGGGTATCACAGAACAAATGAGAGGAAAGAGAAAAAATAATAAAATAAAATATGAAGGGTGAACTGTACCTCTTGAAATATGTAGAAATATTGTTCATGTAAGTAAAAAATTTGCATATAACTATTCCAATGCAGTAGAAAAAGTGAGATTATTAGCTAAATATGTGTTTGCATTTGCATGCAAGTACCAATGCTAATGTTAAGGGTGGCTAGCGATGGCGACAAGACTTTGACCAGCTCAATCTGGCCCCTTAATTAACGGTGGTCAGTGATATGTGACAAATTTTTAGAGTTTTTTTAATAAATATTATAATGTATTAGTTCAAGAATATGTGTATAATATATATATATTCCTTTTTCAAATAGCTTTTAAAATGCGAGACATGCAATCCCATTTGAACATGTCTTGAGTTTTACTAATAGAAAACAATATTTGACGTGAGGAAGAGTGGATCAATCTTATTATATATTATAGTATTGGGACCATTTTGGTGTCAAGAAAAACTGCATGCAAATCAATCTATTATTCAACCCATCTTGTTATTTAAACTTTTCAATGACGTCTCTGATCACTTGTCCCAATCAAGTTATTTGAATTTTGGACCAACATACAGATACAAACATACATACATACATACATTGATGCATGCATACATCAAAATACTTGCAAATATACCTGCACACGCATATATAAATATATATATATATATATCTCGAAATAGAAAGAATGAAGAAGCAACGTCCGTACACGCGCGTACTCATAAATACTAGGTTCTTCTTTTCCAATTAAGAACGTCGAACAACAATGTTCATGACCTGAAGGTCTTCGATCCAGTGAGAAAGGGATAATTCATTTCTGTGAAATTAGGACAAAAAAAGTCTCCGCCTCATGTGACTATGAACAAACCTCGCACGGCGCTCTTATCTATAAGTCAACAAGTTTATTTTTCAAGTCAATGAAAATTTGTGTTTCATACATGATTACCCCCATTTCTAAGTTTGAAATATTAGTACTATCTTTGAACATATCATGGGCATGCACGGCGTTCGACTCGATCGTGTGACACATCATGATGCGCGCGCGCATACGGCCTTCTAAAGATGCATAATTTATCATTTATGATCGGTAACGTTACAAGTAAACTACGTACTTCAGTACTATATATATTCTGATCATTATCTCACTTTGTTAATATAATAATGTTTAATAATGTTAATGATGTTTTTTTTTATTTATTTTTTTTATTTTTTTTTATTTTTTTTTTTAACACAAGAATGGATATAGTGAGATAGTTTCTAATATTTTATGGTGAAATATTGTAACATAAATTACAAAACTAACATCTTAATTATTTTCTGCAACGGAGAGTTTGAGACGCGCGTTATTTGAGTTGAAATACCAAGTGCTGCGAATAATTAGGATTTTACCCCCAAAAGGGCCCTTAGTTAATTTTCCTTTGGATCGATATTGAGAAAATTAGAAAAAGATGCATTATGCGAGTGAATAATCGAGGGATTGTTTATTACTTCAAATCCTAATTTGTCATATATATATATATAATGCAATAATTATAATAATTAACGTTCAATTACGTCCTACAAAAAAAATTAATTAAAGTTCATTGCAAAGTTAATAAAATAAACTTAATTATCGTATATATATGGACCTAAAGGAAGTAAAAGTTGAAACAGTAATTAAAGTTTGCAATTGTAATATAAGCATGGACATGTTATAGATATATAGAAAAGAGAACACATGAAAAGGAAAGTGTTGACGTATTTTTCGATGTAGCGAATGGCCCATATATAAGGGTGGCTAAGGCGTTGATCGTGCTTTGTTCTAATACTCATCCATGGAATAAATAATAAATAAAGCAAATAAAATGTAAATAAAGATAGACATAGATATTTACGTAGTTGGCATATAAGCCTAAGTCCATGGGTCATTTGAAGGCAAGATCTACTATAATATTTTGTAATCTCTCATGGCCTCTTATAACCCTCAATGCAATGGTGAAAAATAGGGTTTCAATGAGGTTAAAAGAAGATGCTTTCTCAATAGAAGTCTGGAGGGGGAGCCAATTATAATCTATCTTGATTTGTAGAGATTCCCTCTTTTTATAGAGATTTCTTTCTTTCTTTTGGATAGTTGAATCCTATTTGTCTTCTATCACTTTGTCGTTCAACTTTCCTTAAATCCCAAGTAATGGGCTGGACCTTAGTTTATTTTGTTCAACAGATATTCATGATTCTTAAGGTCAACCTATATATCCAACAAAAAAGACTTCAGAATTTTCAAGTCAACCACGATAGAGATCATAGTTTACAAAAAATGCAAAAAAAAACAAATTATGGAAATTTGCTCTTGAATTTTCGTTATGTGTATTGCAATACAGATCTCCAAGGGTGAACCTCAAGGAGACATCTAAATCGTTGCTTGTTAGGGCCTTTAAAGATGTGCCTCTGCGACGTATGTTTGTGTTTTCGTTGGTGCCAGCGGATTCCGGATTCCTTGCCCGTTGATCAGGCAATTTCACGTTAGTGTTGTTGTTTTAGCGTTTAAGTGTGTTTACTGTAACCCATGCTAAAGTACTCAGGGAGCCGTGCGTACACTGACAGTACTTCTCATTTAGGCAGCAGAAGGCTCGCTAGACATTCTGTCTCAAAAAAGCTCTGTCCCAAAATTTGATTCTCCCTAAATCTCAATTTTTGTACACGTTGTAGTATCTAAAGTTGTTAATTAAGCTACTCAATCGATCGAATAAAAGTAATTAATGGAGTTCCCAAAAGTTCATATGAATAGAATTTAAACAAAATGATTCAGGTAAGACATCTCGATCAGTATTAATAATTACCAATTCATTGTTTATCACAATCTCTAAGGTATTGACATTTACGTACAATAATTTGAAAACAATACATATTGAACTGGTCATGAGATTGAAGAAATTATATAATTCAAAGAGGACATTGACGTTTTCTTATATGAAAATTTTCCAAAATATTATTAAGAAGAATTCAAAGGGTAATTAACTATTAAATGATGTTCAAAATAACATCTAGGGGCAGGTAAAGCATCCTAGCTACCTCAAGAATTGCGCATACCGAACTATATATATATATATATATATATATAATGCATATATGCAAGTCAACATTCAGCATTCAACATCTTTGAAAAGATGGAGTTTCTCTTTAATTACTCCATTACTCGATCAATCGTTTGATCGAGTTTATCTTTTGTTCTCCCTAAAGAAACCCGGTCCACAACGCAGTTAACAAGTCCAAAGCCCCTCGCAAAAAGAGGCAAAACTTGCACACTCGATCTCTCTCAGACAATTAACCAACAACGCCAAACCAAACCATGTCCTCCACTGATAATGACCCATTTCGTGCCATGAATAATCACGATCCAGGTCCCCCACCCTTGCTCAATCCTGACAACAGGAATCATTTGAATGGCAAGATGATGCTCACGGCTATCGTCTCTTTGTTGGTGGTGATCGTATTGTTCATTGCTTTAAACATATATGCAACGTGTGTCCTTCGCCGGTGACGAGCCGCTCTACTTCAACTGGGGTTAACCGTCACTCCTGCCCGCTCAGGTGAGCAGCAACCCAGGCGCGGGCTTGATCCGGAGGTCATCGCGTCGTTACCGGTGTTTGTTTTCAATCAAAGGGATGTCGAAATGATTGATGCGTCGTCGACTGCGACGGAGTGCACGGTGTGTCTAAGCACGTTGGAGAGTGAAGACATGGCTAGGTTGCTTCCAAACTGTAAGCACATTTTCCATGCGGAATGCATAGATAAGTGGTTGAGTTCACACTCTACATGTCCTATTTGTCGATGCGAGGCTATGCCGGAAGTTCATCCCGAGTCTTGTGAGGCTCCGGCAAGTCCGGCCGGCCTAGAGACTGCAGCACCCACGGCTCCATCTTTAGGGTTTGCGAATTCTGGATTGTCATCATGCGTGGTAGCTGGGACATCAGATGGTGCTGGCCAATCCTCTGATCAAAAGATCGTGGGTGGTTCGACCTCATCACGATTTAATTCGTTCAAAAGGATCTTAAGTAGGGATAGATCATCTGCAAGAATTCATTCAGGTGGTATTGATCAAGACGATGATAGTACTGTAGAAGATTTAGAGAGGCAGTGATTGATTATTTTCAGGTAATTATTTATTATAATTTATAGGGCGATTTTATTTTATTTTTTCCTTTCTTGGCAACGATGATGCGTACTGCTTTTACATTTCAGATATGAGAAAATTTTTTATTTTTTGAAATATTCAGATATGAGTAAATTAAATATACGTGAGACTCACAGAAACTTGCATAAAAACGTGGCTCTATATAATATATATATTGATTAGAGACCAGGAGCCTACGATGGATATTCAAGAAAGGGTTGTCATTTTTCGAAATTTCATAAAATCATACTAGATACAGTCATAGATTATGCAACTATCGTATATTCTTTTTTTAAAAAATAGAGTTTATTATTAAAAAAATTAAATGCTAAATTTATTATTTTTAAAAAAAAAATATACGATTATAAATATCATTTCTCATATATATATATATATATATATAATATAATATATAATATATATTTAGTTTGTTAAAAGAAATGTGAGACTATTTATATTAAAATATTACTTGGTCAAGGGAGAAATTAGGTGTACTTTTGGTGATGAAGAATTGGATGGCAATTGAAGGCGGATCACTATTTATTTATTGAGAAATTTGGATCTTGACTTTTGGGACTGTTATTGATACGTAGAAATTAATACAAAGAAGGGATATTGGAAATAGACTCGAAAAATGATAGAGACCGGAGATAACTTGAGAGTTTTGGATCAGATCACACGTACTTAATTAATTAAACATTTTGGCGTATTTTATGTTTAAATTATCTTGATTTGTTTAAAGCATGCAGGACTACAGCCATGCATGCAGGAGCCCCAAAATAGTTGAAAGTTCAAAATTTTAATTTTTTATGGCTTTTTCTATGATAAATTTTAAAAATATTAATTATTAACTATTACCCCCAAAACTTATTTTTTTAAAATTTAGCCCCTTAAGCTCTAGTATTTACTGGTTCGACCCTGAAACATTGTATTCCTAGAGCAGTTGCTAGGTCGTTGATCATGCACGTAGTGACGTTGGTATATATTATAATTAGATGTTATACTTTATCACGTAGTCAAAAGATAAAAGCAATCGCTACAGTAATTTTTGACTCTATGACGTGAAAATTTTTGTTCAAAGTTTGACAAAACACTATATAATAATAATAATAATAATAATAATAATTGAATCATTTTAATATAAAATAATTATTTTGATTTGAAATAATTGACAGATATAAGGACATGCTCATTGCAAAGTTCTTTATATTGCTGCAAACAGTCTAAAATTTTTCTTCTTGCTCTTGATTTCCGTGATCTCCACCCAATTGGTATACTCTTCATACTAATTCTCCATATTCTTTCCCCATCCAAATCATTCTATCACTCGGCAACGAAGGGCTCAACACCATCTTCGAAATTAAGCTTCATGAATGAACGTCAGCGGTGGAATTCCAAGGAGAAATTACCTCTTGAATTGATGGAGGAGGCAGCCGCTTTTCATCAACAACCTCGTCCGTAAGTTACCCAATACCCACCTGCCCACTTACACCCTTATAAGAAGACTTTCTTACAATGTTTGACTCAATGAAGCATTGAGAAATATCTAATAAAAGTGGGAATTAGTAGTCCGGATCAACTTCCGAAATATACATACAGATTAAAATCATGAAGATTTCTACAACCTAAACCTATGGTCAAGAGTTGGGGGCACATGGCTTTTTTTTTGTGGCGGAACAAAATTCGAATCGATTTTTTGTTAGGTTACTGCTCTAGGAGTGAATCTAATCAGAGGGTTGCGTGGAATGTAAACTGGAAATGCAATTGAGAAATAACAAAGGAAATGAGAACTATAATGGGGGTAATTCCTAGGGCCAGCCTGGGCCTAGCAAACTCAAGCCACAAAGCATAAGAAGGACTAGGCCCCGGGAGAAAGATAGAAGATGCATCAAGCTAGACCAGGGAGCCCAGTAGCCAAAGGGCCCGCGGCGATCAAGTAGCACCTAACATACAAGTGGCTGACAGGGTCCCACCAGCAAGGATGGGGGCATGGCATACCCCAAAGCCCCTACGGCTGACACATCTAGGGATGGGGCGTGCTTGACCAAAGATGCATCACTTTAAATGGAACACAGACGCATGCCACAGCCAGGAACCACGTGGCATTCAATGCCCACCAGGGGCCAAACACGCAACGACGTGCATCCTGGGGTGCCAGTGGTCTGCATGACCTTCCCTGACACAATGCCGCCTAGTAGAGAGACTGATAGCAGGCTTGACTCAAGTACGGGCTAATACCGCACGATCACTATCTGGGACCGAACCCGAGATAGATATAAATACCCCCACCCTCACCAAGGGAAAGGATTCTCTTATTCTTCCTCTTACACTTTTATTTTCTCCATAGCTTACACAAGGAACATTGTTTGACTTTGGCATTGGAGGAACCCCAAACCACCCCGAAGCCCACTCTTTTTCTTAGTTGCAAGTTTCAGCATTGGGCTTTCATGGAACTGCTCAGGCTGTGAAACACAACATCAACAGTGACCTTGTCTGTAGGTCCTTTCTTATAGAAGCGTGTACTTCGCATGCCAGTAGCAACACGATCCCAAACCATGCGAAAAGAAGATGAGCAAGACAAAGCGATGGAGGAAAGACTTGCAGAGATAGGGGCTACAATAAAGAAGTTGATGGAGGAAATTGGAGCGCTTCACCACTGACCTACAGTACAATGTAGGGGTTATGACAATGCCTCCCCTGCCCAAATTCAAAGTCTCTTGGATGGAGGTGTATAACTGCTGCAAGGATCCACTGGAATACCTAGAGATGTTCAAGGACCACATGACCTTGTACAGCTTCCCAAGAGAGATTGCCTGCTGGCCTTTCCCATTGACCCTGAAAGGAGCCACATGAGCCTGGTTCAGATCCCTGCGGCCAGGGACCATGGCTAGCTTTGATGAACTAGCCCACCTCTTCATGACACAATTTATGGTGAGCCGGAAGAGAAGACGTCTGATTGCCTACCTCCTGACAGTAAAACAGAGAGATGGCCAGAGCCTTAAGTCATAAATTTTTCAGTTCAACCAGAAACGCGTGACCACAGATGATCAAGATGAGAATATCACCTTGGCAGCCTTGCTAGGAGGAATTTGGCCTCGGAGCTCGTTCATGGCCGAGATAGAGTGAAGGACCCCCACGACTCTGAGGGAGTTCATAGATCGGGCAGATGGATCCATCAATGCGGAAGACACCCTCGAGGCCCTGACTGCTCCACAATGGTCCAAGTTGGAGCAAGAGGATTGGAAGGCTGCCGGACAAAGGGCAGGGCCCAGTCGGCAAGGGGGCAAGAGAGGAGTGTCAGAGGTAAAGAGAAGGAGGAAAGTACTAGCCCGAAGATGCGGCAGACATTAGTGCATGCAAACATGACATTAAAAGGAAAGCAAGACTCGAGCCAATAGAGGGAACCATGCTGGGGCAAGGAGGGCTACCAGTATTATGGCTACCATATGACAGACCGGCATAGCACTGAGGACTGCTTTACCCTAAGGCAGAGGAGGGAAATTATGGAAGACTTGTAGAAATAGATAAGACAGTCAGAGGGCCAACAGAAACGGCATGAGGGTGGCCACCTAGAACATGGGTGGGGCTTGGGCCCGAGAAGACAAGGGGCTTGAAGAGAGGCCGGGTGGAGCCCACCATGTAGAAGCCTGATGAGGACGGACAGCTAAGTTGGAGAGATCCCCACGATCGCGAGGGGATATGCAAGAGAAGGAACCACCTCATTAGCTCGGAGGGCACATGCTCGCAGAGCTCGATATAAGGAGGTGTTCATGACAGGAAGAATCTCCACTGAGGCACGAAGGTAGTCTGGGAGCGCCACGATAACCTTCATTCGCATGATGATGCATTAATAATGACCATGCAGATTGCAAACTTCACAACCCGGAGAGTTTTGATTAACAACTACAGCACAGCAGATATCTTATTTTGGGAAGCCTTTGTCAGAATGGGGATCAGCCCAGACCGATTGTGCCAGACTCCCAAGCCGTTCAAATGTTTCACGGGCAACATTGTTCAACCAATAGGAGCCATCACCCTATCCGTCTTGGCCCGGATGACCCCCAGGGCCGCAACAACCATGGCCTACTTCTTGGTGGTCAAGGCTCCCTCTTTGTACAATGCGATACTAGGGTGCCCGACCCTGAACAATTTGAGGGCGGTAACCTCATCCTACCATCTCAAGATGAAGTTTCCCATAGACTTAGGGGTGGGGGAAGTCTACAGTGAACAAGTGCTTGCCCGAGAGTGCTACACTTGGGAACTAAGGCACAAGGTCAAGGAAGTCAGGATGATTAGGGAACAGGGGAAGTAGCTGAGCCACCCTCACTGCAAGACCTGGTTGAGTAGGGATAAGGAAGTCCGTGACGAGCAGGATCTCCGGCAAGCCGAACTGAATGAGCCCTTGGAGCTGGTCTTGGTTGACTGATAGAGGCCCGAATGGACAATTAGAGTCAGGACCAAGCTGGACCCCAAACTAAGGCAAGCTCTGAAGCTACTTCTCATCAAGCACCAAGACGTGTTTGCTTGGAGTCTCGAGGAGATGTCTAAGATCGACAACTCTATCATCAAACACCACCTCTGCGTGGACCCAACGACCTAGAAAGTCAAATAGAAATGGCAAAGCTTCAGCATCAAGAAGTACGCAGCCATAGCTGAGGAGGTTGACCAACTCTTGGCAATGGAGTTCATCCAAGAAGCCCACTATCTCGAGTGGCTCTCCAATTTTGTTCTAGTGAAGAAAGCAAGCGGGAAGTGACGGATGTGCATCTACTTCACTGACCTGAACAAAGCTTGCCAAAAGAACAGCTTCCCACTACCTTGTATCGATTTGATCATGGATTTGATAGCAGGACACCTGCTCCTTAGCTTCATGGATGCATACTCCGTGTACAACCGAATCTGGATGAGCCTGGATGACGAAGAAAAGATAGCCTTCTTCACATATCGAGGACTCTATTACTATAAGGACATGTCGTTTGGCATAAAGAATGCTGGCACTACTAACCAGCTACTGGTTAATCGGATGTTCAAGCAACAAATCAGCCGGAACATGGAGGTATATGTATATGACCTACTAGTCAAAAGTAAGAAAGCCGAGCAATACTTGACGGACCTTCATGAAGCCTTCATAGTTCTCCGGCAGTATCAAATGATGCTAAACCCATCGAAGTGTGCATTTGAAGTGGAGTTAGGGAAATTCTTGGGCTTTATGATCTCTGAGTAAGGAATCAAGACTAATCTAGAGAAAGTCGAAGCAATAGTAGGGATGCCTCCCCCCAACCCCGAGCAACCTTTATGAGGTCAGGAGGCTTGCCTGTGGGGTGGCTGCTTTAAGCTGCTTTATTGCTCAGTCGACCAAACGATGTCTCCCCTTCTTCAAAGTCTTGAGGAAGGCCCAATAATGGGATGTGGCCTGTGATGAAGCATTCACTAACCTGAGGAAGTACCTAGCCCACCCCCCACTCCTCAGCCAAACAAAACTGAGCGAGAATCTAACCGTGTACCTGGCCATGTCCTTTCATGCCGTATTGGCAGTATTGGTCCGTGAAGTAGAGAAAGGACAACAGCCTGTCTACTACATGAGTCGGGCGTTCCGCGGAGTCGATGCTAATTACTCGCAGGCTGAAATGTTGGTGTTTGCACTAGTAGTGGCTGCAAGAAGACTAAGACCATACTTCCAAGCCCACCCGATGAAATTGCTCACCGATGTTCCCCTAAAAAAGATCCTACAAAAGTTGAATACGTCAGGTTGACTCACCAAGTGGGAAATCAAGCTTAGTGAACTCAAATTAGAGTACCTACCTTGCACAGTAATCAAAGGGCAGGTGCTAGCAGACTTTGTTGCATAATTCACCAAGGAAAGCCCTAGCAGGTGTACGTAGACGACTCGTCCTGCTAGGCTGGCAAGGGTGTAGGGGTGCACATAGTGATAGAACAAGAAGAATAGCATAACTATGTAGTGAAATTGGCCTTCAAGGCAAATAGCGATGAGGCTGAGTATGAAGCACTGTTAGCCAAGAAAGTGGAGGTAAGGGTGGAATCCCAAGTAGTCATCAGCTAGGTATTAGAACAGTTCACCACAAAGGGAGAAAAGCTGAAGAAGTACCTCCAATTATTTTGCTAGGAGCATGACCTCTTCTGCTTTTTCCACATTGGACAAGTCATGAGAGAAGAGAACTAGAAGGCAGATCAATTAGCAAATGCCACATTAGGACATGAGGAGCTCCCCTCCCCGAGCACATTGTGGTCAGAATGGTCGATGCCCCATCCATCTAGGTCGAGGTATTTGTCACGATCCCGGCATTTCCCGAATGGGCCATAAACATCATGGAATTTCTGCAAGAAGGCAAACTACCAAAGGACTCAAAATAAGTCCACAAATTCAAGAATAGGGCAGCACAGTTCACCCTAGTGAAAGGGGTCTTGTACAAAAAAGGCTTCTCTGAACCACTCCTCGGCTACCTCTCACTAAACGAAGCCCAATACATGCTAGCAGAAATTCACAAGGGAATCTATGGAAGCCACTCAAGTGGAAGGGCATTAGCTGTGAGGGTAACCCAGGCTAGGTACTACTGGCCCCACTCTCTTAGAGCCTTAGAGGACATCGCAAGGAAGTGCCCGAAATGCCAAGAGCATGAGCCCTTGCCGCACTACCCACTAGAGGAGCTAACTTTGATCACCTCCCCATGGACTTTCGTGCAATAGGAAATAGACTTGATTGGCCAGTTCCCAACAACCAAAGGATGGGCAAAATGTTTAGTCGTGGCGGTCAACTATTTCACAAAGTGGGTCGAAGCAGAGGCCCTAGCAACCATTATTGCCCAAGCCATCACAAAGTTCATGTGGAAGTCAATAGTCTACCTATTTGGCATTCTCAGAGCTTCAAATCAAACAATGGAAGACAATTTAACTACTCACACTACCGAGAATCGTGCATGGAGCTCAAGATCAAGGTGAAGTACTTGTCTCTAGGACACCCGCAAGCCAATGGCCAAGCTAAGGCAACCAACAAAACTTTCCTATCCACCCTTAAGAAAAAGCTGGGAGCTCATATAGGAGGATGGCCCAAAGAAATCTCAGGCATATTATAGGCATACCGAACAACTATTAGGACCCCCATTGGGGAGACGCACTTCACAATTACTTACAAGAGCGAGGCAATGATTCCCGTGGAGGTAGGAATGCCTACACACTAGGACCAGTACTTCAACTTGGACGCCAACAACGAGAGGTTAGCAGAAGGCCTAGATCTTCTAGAAGAAATGAGGGAAGAGGTAGTGGTACCAACGAAGAATAACAAATGAAAAGCAAAGCAATACTTCAACAAGCAGGTCAAGCCGCATTCTTTCAAAATAGGTGACCTGGTGCTGAGGGTTCTACTATAGAAAAAGGAAAGCTGGGGCCACGATGGAAAGGCCTATATATAGTGATTGCAAACAACCGACCCATCTCGTATCGCCTTAAAGATAGTATAGAGGACTGCATTGATCTTGGTGAACCAAGCAGCCCTTCTTTTTATCTTCCTCTCCTCTTCCTTCGCTGCTGGAAGCTTTTTTAGTATCTAGGTACCTTACTACCTCTTGAGCCCACTCCGGTTCTCCTAGTCTTCGATGACCTCATCCCCAACAGTTGAGATTTTCATCACTCAGCTTACCACTTCCCATAGCAACGCGAACTCCCCCATTCCCAGGGTTATCCATGCAAGTTTGTTCGCTACACTGTTATCTTCCCTTTGAATTGGCTCTATGCTAAAATAAAAAAATCAGTCATGTTTCTCCCATACCCGCTGCAATTACTTTTCAACTTCTCTCCTTTCATCATGTATTATCCCAATACTTGGTTAAATACCACTTGGGAGTCTGCTCTTACCTTAACCTCGATGGCTCTCAGTGCCTCTGCTATCAAGAGTCCTGCTACCAACGATTCATAATCGGCTTCGTTGATGGTGGTTCTAAGAGCGAGTTTTGCCATGTAATGATGTTCGTGTTTGGATTTGCTTACTATGTGGACTGCTAGTCCCCTGCCAGTGTAGCAGGATGAGCCATCAGCGAAGACCTACCAGAGCTTCTCAACCAGAGTGGTCGACACTTCTTTAGGAAAGTTGGTAAACTAGATGATAATTCTGCTAGTGCCTAGCCCTTCGTCACATGCCTCAGCAGGTAATCAAATCCAAACTCACTAAGCTCAATTAACCAACTCACTAGGCTTCCAGAAGTGTCTGGTCTTTGTAATACCTTTTTTGGGGTGGTTTCTATCAAGACCCTAATGAGAAGTATGGCTGCAACCCCCAAGCAGTTGTTACCAATGTAAAGGTCAGCATCTCCATTTGAGGTTATCTCAACTCTACCCTCGTAGGGCACAACTCGTGTAGTATATTGGCCTCTAAGTTGCCCCCTCTTCTTTAATCAAAGTCGTCGACACTGCATGGGGTGATACCACCTAGTATACATAAAGTGTGTCCTCTTACTCAAGTTGGCTTAGCAGTGGTGGGTTGGATAGGCATTACTTTAGTGCTTGAAACACCCAATCACAGTCATCATTCCATAAGTGTACTTTGCACGAGGCCCTAAAAATGGTAGGCACTTATCTATGGATCTAGATACAAATCTATTAAGTCCTACAACTCTGCTAGTCAGCCTTGGTGTCTTGCCAATGTTTCGAGGGGGCTTCATATCCATGATTGCTTTAATTTTCTCTACATTGGCCTTTATCCCTCTCTCAGACACTATGAAACCAAGAAATTTTTCCAAGCCAACACTAAAGGCGCAATTGGTGGGGTTTAGCTTCATTTTGTATTGGCGCAGTAGATGGAAGGCTTCCCTCAAATCCTCCAAGTGTTGGGATGACTCTTTGCTTTTAATCAACAGGTCGTTGACATATACCTCCATGCTATGTCCGATCTGCTTTTTAAACATTCGATTCACGAGCCTTTGGTATGTCGCACTGGCGTTCTTTAGGCCAAACGACATGACTTGATAGTAGTATAGTCTTTGATTTGTTATGATTGAGGTCGCCTCTTCTTTGGTCGCATTTATCCAGATTTAATTGTAACCCGAGTAGACATCCATGAAACTTAGCATGCGGTGTGTTGTCGTAGAATCAACAATCAAGTCGATGCATGGCAAGGAAAAGCTATCATTTGGGCAGGCTTTCTTTAGGTTGGTGAAGTCCACACACATTCTCCATTTGCCATTGGCTTTCTTCAATAGTACGACGTTGGATAACCGCTCGAGGTAGTGGGCTTCTTTAATGAATCCTGTAGAAGGCAATCAATTGACTTCCTAAATGGCCGTGTATTTCTCTTCTGGCGAACCTTCTTACTTTTGGGATTGACTCAGACGCGATATTCAATGAGTGCATTGTCTATTCTGGGCATATCTTCGTGTCCTTATGCAAACATGTCTCTATGTTTGACCAAGAGTTGCATTAGTTTTTCTCAAATTTTGAGTTAGAGCTTGGTCTCGATTCATGTTGTAACTTTTGATTGTTGTGGATGTAGTGTCACTAGCTCTAGTGGCTTTGGCTTGTTTGCCTATGCTTGTTGCAGGTTTTCTTCATCTCATGCTTCTATGTCATAGTCAAGGAGGACCAGCAGTGGGGCAAGGCCTTATCCTAACTTTGATTTTCCAATGCATGGATATCCACTCCCCTAGTCTTGAGCTCTTGTACATAGCACTCCCATGCTAAGGCTTGCTCACCTTGAACTTTTCTTACTCTACCTTCGTTGGGAACTTTATCCTTAAATGATAGGTTGAAGTGATGGCTTTGATGTTGTTCAAGGTTAGTCACCCCAATATGGTGTTGTAACATGAGGGGGTTCTAAATACTAGGAAGTTAGCCATTGTGGTAGGGGTGCGTCCTCCTTTTTTGGCTATGAGTGTTAGGGTTATTGGCCCTACAGTTGCATTGTATCTCTAGAGAACCCTTCAGTGATGTGGATGACGGTCGCAGTTTTCTAGGATCAATGCCCATTTTGGTGAAAACATCCCAAAAGAGGATATCGACCGAGCTCCCATTGTCGATCAAAACTCTTCTAGTATAGTTTGCGACTAACAACATTACCACCAATGCATCATCATGTGGATATAGGACCCCTTTGTAATCTTCCTCCCCAAAGGAGATGTTGATCGAGTTCCCACGCCTTGGTTGTTTGGGGGTCAATATGTCGTGTACACTTCCTTGTATCTTGCCCTGCAAGTGTGCACCTTTCTACAAGATAAGGTGGCCCTTCCTCCAACGAATCCTACTTTCGTGTTAATCTCACCCCAGGATGCGTCGCTACAGTTAGGTTTCAGTGAGGAGCATCTCAATCATATTCCCTTGTTGTTTGCCACCTTTTAGGACTCCTGCTTTGACAAGCATTCAATCTCGCTCTGTTCTTCACTCCAACACCTGCTTCATGAGTTTCAAATGTTTTGCAATCAATCATTTCAGGTCTCTGCTTTCTCATTTGTGTAGCAGTCTTCCATCTAGTGACTGTCAGACTGGGGGTAGGTGTAGAAACGACGTCCTCTCCTTGCCTGATCGTTTCCCTCCTAGTCTCGTGACTGTCCTTCTAACTATAAATATAGATTTTTATGGACAAATCTTGAACCACATTCCTGATAGGGTGCACACCCTTCTCATTTTTCTTCATATTGCATTCACCCAGACTTCTATGAGGCTTCTCACTTGATCTCTAAAGGTCTTTACTCGATTCATTCATCTCTGCTTTCCATGGTGCGATTAAGTTTTCAAACATGTCTTTAGCATTGACAAAGTCATCAATCCTGTCCATGAACTCTCTCAGTGTCGACAAGGTCTTTCATCTAACTCTGCCATGAATGGGATTTGAGGCCATACATCCCTAGAAGGATTGCTAGCGTGATTTTCTCATCTTAATCATTAGTGGTTAATCGTTCCTTGTTGAATCGGGTGATGTATGCATTCAGGCTCTCTTCCTCCTATTGCTTTATGGTTAGAAGGTATGCTCCAAGTCGGCTTCTCCTCCTACTAGTCATGAATTGTGTCAGGAATAGTTTGGCCAACTCTTCGAAACTATAAATCAACGCTGTCCGCAACTCTCTGAATCAGCCTCTTGCCATGCCTTTCAAAGTCAATGGGAAAGCTCAACATGCTTCTCTCAAGGAAACCCATGAAGGGTCTAGTGTGCTTTAAAAGTTTCTAAGTTGTTGACTGGATCTCAAGAACTATCGTATAGCTCTTTCTGTAGTACCTTGAATTTTGGCGGGAACGGCACAGCCATAACCACCATGTTGTTGGGTAAATCCATGCAGTTAAGCAGCTAGTCAACTGAGGACGACCCCTCCCCCCCCCCCCCCCCCCCAGCATCATGTGGTTTGGGGGAATGGATGACACAGGTGGGTTGTGTACCTGGAAATCAATACGTTCTCGTTACCCACTTCACTCAAATCAACAGCATGGATTGTAGCACCATATGTGATAGCCTTATTAGGATTGCAGGACTTCTTTAACGAAATGAGCTCTACAAGGCTACTGGATATTGGTAATTCTGGTAGAGCCACTGACAAGCACAACACTATAGACAATGCTCTTGTCCATCTTAGCATTCCCCAAACATTTCTCAAAACTTTCTAAAGAGATCCGTGTTGAGCTCATCAAATCTCCTGAGAGCTCCTGGGTTGCTAATTTGCTTAATCCACTCGAACACATCAGGCAGCAAAGGGAATAAATCCCTCCCAAGTCTCCACTCAAGCCTTTCATCAAACAGCTTCTCAGCAACCTTGGAATTCTTTTCCTTCGTAACTACAACACAAAAATTGGTTGTTCCCAAGTCAATGCCAACAACATCACTTGCAGCAGGCTTAGAAGTAAATGCTCTTGTCAGTATTACCCAATTGTGATCTAGCTTGGAGGTAGTCCACACAGATGTAGCATTGCTAGTGAAGGATCGAAACGTGAAGAGAGGTGCGAAGGTGACGTCATGGCATCATAGAGAGTTGAGTAATACGACAACAACTTGAGCAGAAGGAGAGGACCATATGAGGTTGGTCAACGAGCCAGTCATAAAGGACAAGGAGGTGAAGTTCCGGTTGACTGGTCGATGGGTACCGCTGCTTGCAGAGGACCCACACTACAAGGAAGGGTGTTTTTTATTGGAGAGACATAGGTAGAGAGGAATCAAATGAGAGAAAGAGGGCAAGCAATGGAAGAAAGTTTTTGTGTTTTTGGATTTAAAGTGATAGCGACAAAGACAGAGGTTAGAGAGAAAGAAATGTGAGGGTGAGAATAGGAGACCATTGGGGTCAAACTTTCAAATCTAAGAATATTGGTTTGAAACTTGAGGTTGGAGCAACAGTGATGCTCTATTCCTAGTTTGATAAGCCCTAGAACCCACACATCTCTTTCTCCTGGAGATATCCCACAACCCAAACCATAAAAGCTGAGTATCCTCAAAAAAATTCCATGCATGAACAACTTGATGGTAATCTCCATCTCCATGAATATCGCCCTTGGTTTTGTAAATGCTAGTTTTGGGACTAGACTTCAAATTGTTGAGCTCACATTTGATGGTCTCATCATCAAGAATCAATTATGCTGCTTGTTCTTCTTCATCTTGCAATGCGCAAACCTCATACTCCAAATGGCTGAAATTCTCATGGAGGTTGTTCCGGTATTTCTTTAATTTCTGCAAGATAACTTGATAGCGTTGCTAATTTTGTTCCACCAGGTCCTTGATTTTGAGTAATGATAAGTGTTTTGGACGTGTTTCACCACCTGTTAACCTCGATCATTAACCTATGACAAGGAAAGATGGTGGCCCAATGTGCTTGATGCACATCCAATACCTAAGTTAGAAATATATGTATGTTTCCTTGCAATGAGGAATCAGGGAAAAGATTACCTCAGATTACCCGCACTTGTTCATTATATCTTACCGATAACAATCAATTAACGGCTTAATTTATTCCCTTGATCTCGGGACTTCGATATCAAATCTAGAGATTTGAATATAGAAGGAATGAGTTATCTTGCTTAGTTGTATATCTCATTGTTTCCTTAGCATGAGGCACCTCTAGCTATAAATGACTATTACCATATTGATCCTGCTAGGGAGCCTGGTTACCCTGCAAATTCTTGTCACGTTGGCATGGCAGGAATTTAATAATTATTAACGGTTTTGTCCATCATATTGTCGATTCTAATTGGCAATTTGTGTTCTCACGCCTTGGGGTGGGCTATAAGGACTCCACATCCGTACCTAGTCACGTCACCAAATCATGGGATTTGTCCATAGCAATCTTGCTGTCAACCCGCTCTCATATTCTGCTTGGGGTCCTTCAACTATCACGTCTCCTTTTATAGATAAACTTTCTCTTCCCTCTTGTCACCTCTCACACTCCTGCTTGCTCATTTTTCCCATTGATGTTCTCTATCGAAGCCTAATTGTCTTCCTACATATCACTTGTTTGTGTCAATGATCGGCCAAAATGTATCTCCTCCTCCACCACTCCATTGGGGTCCTCAACGGCACCAGAGTCTTCTTCTATCTGCAATGTGCCTTATTACGAAGATTTCGATAGGTATTCTATTCCCATTAATGCAAGAATTTCTTCATATATTTTGATAGCACAAAGACCTATATCTCTGTTATAACAATTTGTAACACCTCAAAAATTAAAATAGTGAAACACTAATGAGAGAGAAAATGAGAGAAAAATAGAGAATTTACTTTTAACATTCTAGAATAATTTTCATAGAACCCTGTGCTCCTATCCAGGCTTCAACAAGGCTGACCCACTTATGGACTTAGATTAAAAGCACACTAAACAACCATTTTCAGTGAGAACTATTATAAAGGACCCAAGCCCATTAACCCTCTACAACTAAAATCCAATTAAAACAAGAGACCCCAACGAGTAATAAAAATAACTAACTAAACATAATATGGCCCATGGCCCGACAACATATCAACTCTAACTACGTTACTGGGCCTTAGACACTTTCTTATAGTGTGACAAGGAGAGATTGCCCGGGGACAGATATCAGGTTGAATCCACATGGCAACATCGTCTTAACTAAAGTTTGTGAAAGCTATAAAATCCGGGGACGACCTGCACCTTGGCTGGGCCTTGGATCGTTGTTTGTTTTGCTCCATTGGTATGTTGGTTGTCGCAATTGAGTGAGACATGATCCAACTTTTTCACAACTGCCTACGTGGCAGTAATAAAAATAATATTTTATTTTTGGGACATGTTCTTTTAAATTTTGTTTAACTAATTTAAAAAATAATATTTTATTACTAGTGTAAAAGTTTGCACTGCAGGTTGATTAATATTTATGTTGTAGTTGAATGTTGATTTTTGTTCTGTTGGATTGCAGTTGGGATTTATATGGTTGAGGATCTTGATGTATGTCTTGCGTTTTGGTGATGCTTAAAGAGTTGGTAGGTGATGCTGCAATTTTCCTTTGCAGCTGTGCGTGCTCTTGTAAAGTGCATCTTGCCTCTAGTTTTTCTGCAGTAGTCTCCTCCTGATGTCAAAGCTTTTTGGATGTCCACAAAATTTATGTGACCACAGATATTCCGTAGTCATATTTTCGTGCTCTCTGCCACCAATATATTTTACTAGATTGTCCCAAATCATATTTAAAACCACAGCTACAACACATTTCCTGCGCATAGTGGGATCCAGAACTTATTCATATCTTTTCTGAGATTACTAGATACTCGTTGCTAGGAAATGGAGCATCTAAGCCATCCACTGGGTTCAGATGGCTGTAATCCCCCAAAATAAGCCATAAAAATCCCACTTGATTGCAGGCTCAAGAACTTGATTCTGCTTCATCTGTTAACATATATAACAAATGTCAAACAGCTAAAACATAAGAAATAAAACTCGAATCCTTAGCAGTACTAACTTCATATAACATTATGCTATGGATTTAAATTTCAAACCTAAATGCCTAGATCACGATAAAATGGACCCTAAATTTCGATTTCCCTGACAGAATAATCCAAAGGGTAAAAAGGGGTAAAGACGTTACTCTCTACCATTGTGAAATAATCTGTGTAAGCAACATGAACATATGACCGGTAATTACAGGCCAAAACAACTGCTGACCAATCTGAGAACAGCCGCTCATGCCTTCGCTTGACCCCATCCCCCCTACTGCTGTGAGACTGGAAACGCTTCCATTGTTCACATTTAAGCTGCATCACAAAGGTTCATATATATTACAATCAAGAAAACCAAAATGCATTTACGATATTGCAATAAATATTGGAATTATATCAATAACTTATGCGGAACAATGTGTTTCATCACACCTGTTTTATAAGGATAAATTTATGTAGGCCATGACCTTAGGATACAATGTAGCTGATGTTGGGAAGGTGTAAAGCCCATTTCATCAGATTGGGAGCAAATCTACCCATATCGTGAGAAATCTGGAAAATATGAAAATGGACCACAATGGAAAAAGGATCCATTATCACATGTTCTACTCAACAGCCCAGAAGATCCTCCAGACATGTCTGCAACATGGGTTGAATCGGAGAAACAGATGTTGATATTGGCCCATAGAAGAAATTGCACTCTCTAAGTAAAAGGACTATGCCTAATTAACGCTATTCTTACTTTCTGAATCCTCCTTTCCAAGAACTAACTTGATTCTTGGAGAGTCCACCCACCGGGGACCCTTCCAGCAAGGGTTATTTCCACTTTGAATTGTGATAGCAGGCGTGCAGGTTTGGTGCCGCAGTGCTCAACAAAATTTTTATCAACATTTGGCACCATTTGTGGGATCTCTACTTCTTGTAAATTTGTTTAAGATGCTCACCACCCAACCTATCACTCGTTCTCTTAGTGTGGAAACTCTAACTCAGCTCTGAGCTAAAGGACCACACCACAGGGATCAAAGGAATCCTCATGTGGAGGATGAAGAAAGTGGGGAAGCAATAGTGCAGATAGAGTACAAGAACGAGAGGAAAAACAATCCTCCCAATGTACTACAAGAGTTCTGTTAATGTAAGAGTATGCGTTGGCATATCCTTGTGGGGAAAAAAACTAGTCTATTTGAGTTGTAATTTTCTAGTTTAAGCATGAGGAAAGTTTGCTCGAAGAAAATGGCCAAAGAGTGACTTCGCTTGACATGTGCTTGAAAGTTGTTCAAGCGAACCTCACCCAATGAGTTTGCTCCACTTTCAATTCATTATTGCCTCAAGCAAGACTCTACACAGAGAACTAACTCAAAAACTCACTCAACCAAAAATAGGCAGCCAGTTCACTTGATGAGGGGGCCATGTTTGCTCAATCGAACATTAGTGGGTTCAGTAAATTACGTCTGATTTGGACTCGTTAAGTGCCCCCACATTAACCCAAGGTAAATATAGTTTAACAAGCACAATTTCTAGGGCTAAGTGTGAGGCCCCAGCTGCTGAACTCATCATGTTCTTGAGAGAAAAATCTAGGGAGATCCGTTGTATATTCAAGACACTTTATCGCTTCATAAATAGACCTCCATCCCTTCATGTTCATGTTGGTTTCTTAATGAGTCCATCGGTGTGGATGAGTTTGTTGGCCAGAGGGACTTCCGGAGCTACAGAGGGAGAGAAATCAAGTACGTAGTCGTGTTAAAACTATAGAAAAGCTGGACGTTCAGAGCCAGCGAGGTGCAAACATTGAGTGGCTACTTGCGGAGAAGTTATAGAAAGGATGGAACTTTGGATCTGCCCAGATGTAGAGATTGAGTGGGTCATTCATGGTGTTGCAAGCAAAATTTTGATACTTTAAGGGTGTAAATGTTTCTAAATTGGTAATAACAAACTAATTTCTATATTGGATCTTATGTGGTAACTTCCATCAGAGTAGTTCCAAATTTTGAAGACGTGCTTCAAATGTGTTTCCACTTTATTGCCAAAACTCCTATGTGGTGATTTTTCTTGCTTTGGTTGATGTAGTATCGTTAATTTGAATTGCCAAACTGAAAATTTTTAATCAGTCAGAAGGCACCTATTGATTTTTCTGATGGCATCAAAGCAGGGTTCACTATTCTAGGATTCAATTCCCAGGTGTAATATTGCGCTAGGCAATTAAAATGGATAGACTCTTTTGTCAACTCCCTATTTTGATGGCAGCAGCTTTACCTATTGGAAAGTTCAAAGGAGAGCTATTCTAAAGTCAATGGATGAAGAAGTGTGGCCCTCTTTGTAGCCACCATGTGGGTTTCCAGGTGGCCATAAGTGGTCGACACTTGGGCCACCACGTGGTGTCCCAATCCTTGGTGGCCCCTCTTCGCACTACCTTCTTTTTTTTAGTTTTAATTTTTTTTTTCTGTTTTGTATCTTTTTGTAAAAGTAGATTATTATAATTTATTATTTAAAAAATTGAATAATAAGAAAAAATTTAACACATGGCAGCCTTATATGGTGGCATGTGTCTTCTATTAACTAGTATGGACAGAATTTGTGAAGATCAGAACTAATTCAAAACATTTCATAGCACAGGGTGTAAACCTAAAAAAAATTGCACAAGTACCTAATATCAAACAGGGTAAAGTCCAAGTTTTCCAGTTTATTATTCAAAGATTGGATACAAAGGAACAATAAGATCTATGTGGAAGATATGATAGTGAAGACTACAAAGTCCACCTCCTATGCAGCCAAGTCGTTCTTTAAAGTAAGGAAAATTACATTGAATTTGAACCAAAAGAAGGCAATAATGGCAAGAGGGGTCTATAGAGGCTCACGAGCCAGGTGGTGGCACTCAACCGATTCATCTCAAGATCTACAAACCCATTCCTCCCTTTCTTCAAAGTATTAAAAAAGGCCTTTGAATGGAATGCGTGTGAGAGAGCTTTCCAGCCATTGAAAGGATGTTTGATGAATCCACATTTACTAAGTCAAATTAAGAATGGAGAAAACCTTTGTGATCTCTCCATCGGCTGTGAGTTCGGCACTCATTAGAGAGGAAAAGGGGAAAGAAAGGCCAGTGTACTGTACATGCCAAGAGTTGAAAGGAGCTGAGGAGAGGTATCCAGAGATGGAAAAATTAGCTTTTGCATTGGTAGTGGCCGCAAGGAAGCTCAGGCCTTACTTTCAAGCTGATACTGTGCAAGTTCTTATTGATCAGCCCACAGAGAAGCTGTTGAAGAGCCCAGACCTCTCTGGCAGACTTATCAACTGGTCAGTAGAGTGTCATATTGAATACTTTCCTAGGATAGCTCTTCTAGGAGTAATAAATTCCTCTAGTTGGTGGAAACGTGGTGTAAAGAAATATAGCATATCTGGATGGCCATGTTAGGTGGTTTTTGACCTCTCTCAACCTCAAAAGCTAGCTCAAGAAATGAGGTTTTCCCTCACACTTATAAACTGACCACTAACAACCGATGTGGAACAACTCCAACAATCTTCCCCTCACACATCGGACTCTAGGTTGGAACAACAACAACCTGTTTCTCCCGCGGACTGTTAGGCCTGAGAATGTTGGTAAAACTGGGTTCTGATACCAGTATTGGGTGGTCTTAGGCCTCTCTCAACCTCAAAAGCTTGCTCTAGAGGTGAGGTTTTCCTTCACACTTATAATAATGTGGGACAACCCCTTCCATAACCGATGTGGAACAACCCCAAAAAGCCTCTGGTTTTATAATGAAGGGGATAGACGCTGAAAGCAGAGCTAATTCGTTGTGTGCTGTTAATTGGCAGAAACAAAAACGAAGCAAAGAGGTTTTTTTTCATTATTCAACCAGTTTAAAAGTAATCACTTTCCTCTTTCTTTATACAATTAAGAATCCTGATGCAACTACGACTAATCCTAAGCAAATACTCCAAATCCTAAACAAAACCAACAACGCAATCACTAAAGAGCCCAGAATTTGACTAATTTGACTTGAGCTTATAATTCTTTCCGAAATTGACTTACGCTGCATCACTCTCAGATCTGACCGTGCAGTCCTAATGGCTTTCTATAAAAATTCCTTGTGTTTCATAGAAAATACAAATCTGAATATTTTCCTTTCGTAAAGAAGTAAATGTTTTTTTAATTATGTAATACAATTGCAGTTCCTTCCCTTTTCTTTGGCTGAAAGACACTATTGGCTGAAAGATACTATGTTATTAGATTTTTATGTCGTCGGAGGGTAGGATGGGATTCAGGCGGGAGTTTTTGATTGACACCAAGTTTTTCTCAGTTGCGAGAGAGGGTGGCTTGATTCGCATCACTGAGAGAGGAAGGAGGTTCAAACAAGAATTATTGCTTGGATTGGGGACTGCGTAATGGCTAGGGGGAGCTCTGGAGGGCTGTGTGACAGATAAAAAAGAAGATTTCTATTCCTCTAGGAGGAAGGGTCGCCGGAGTTTTATCATTCAAAGGTCCTCAAATAGTCGTGGTTACTTCGTTAAGGTGGCGATGTATGGTGACGGGGGACGAAACTGTTGCCATTATTATCCCTGAAGAGGAAGGTAGTAGTGGTTGGAATAGACTGCGAGAGGCATTGAGGGAGAGTTTGCAGGTAGCTAAAAACAGCCATGGCAAACCTGGTGAAGCTCTGAGGAGAGGGGGGTGATAAGGTAATTTCCTACAGAGAAGCTTTATTGAGGGAGGGGACGCATGCGGGGTTAACTGGTGCAGGAGGGGGTATTGTGCATTGAGCCCCTAGAGATCAGTCTGGGGAGAGAGAGAGTGGAAGAGACGTGAGAGAGACTTTGTCTCTGGTACGCGACATGCAGGTCCAATTGAGGATGGTGCAGGAGAAGTGTCCTTGGTGAGGAAGCTGGCTTTTAAGGAAGGAGTGGAAACGGTGAGTTTTAGGGGTAGTAACTTAAGGAGGGCAGAAGGAGGATCAGGCTGGGCTGGCTGTGGCCCAAAGCCCACGGACCATTGGAGTGCCAGAAGCCGAATGGGGAAGGGTAGGAACGGGCCTCAGTTGGGCCGGCCCTGGGCTGGTTCTGTGCCCAAGTTAAAGACCACGGCCCGTCAGGAGTGGGCACAGGTCACGGGTAAACAACCGGGTCATGGGTCAGGAGGCTCGCTTCCACCAGAATCTTCGTCGCAACGACCACAGAATCAACCGGCCAATCAACAGACGACGCCGTCCTACCAACAGTCGACATCAGAACCCTGATCCACCATAAACCCAGTTGAGGCGATGAGCATCCAGCAGCAGACCACTGTGCAGAATACAACGACGACGCCGATGGTGGTTCCTTCTCCAACCCGACGGCAACAGAACCTGCCGACAGATCATCAAACGACGGTGAAACAACGGGAAAAATTTTCGGAGCTTCAGACCAAGCTGTCAGATCCTCTGGCCATTCTACCTCCATTACCGAGTGGTTGTTCTCATAGGGGGACTGTGCAGAACACGCCGACGGGGCAAGGGGAAGCAGGTGGAGGTCCGGCGAGACCTTTAGGGGTTAATTGTGACATTGTGGTGGTGGAACACAGTGAAGGAGGAGAAGAAGATGATTCAGCCAATGACCTCTTCCTATTCGATGAAGAGAGTTCTCAAAGGCTTTTACAGGGCTTTAATGAGCATGGAGGGGAAGTGGGTTTAGGGATCGGTGAAGTGAACTTGGAGGGGCAGAAGGAATTTAGGGTGCAGAATCCAATTCCTCTTAACTGTATGTACCCAGATTCTTTCAACGTTTCAGATTGGGTGTTCCAAACAGTGAATGATATAAAGGATATGGTGGGACTAAAGTGTGAAGGTTATGAAGAGCAATTCATGGCATTGCTCACCGCCATCGAAGTGGGTCACCAACAACAAAGGAAAACGGGGTCTAAGAAACAGCGAGAACTCAATAGGCTAACTTGGTCCATGAATTCCGAAGGTAGCTCAAGCAGGGAGAGGACAAAAGGGAAGGGGCTGGCTTATCCCATTAAATGAAACCAAAAATTCTCTCGTGGAATGTCTGGGGTCTAAATGATGCCGGTAAGCGACTTCAAAAAAGAAACTTATTGCACGGGTGGAAGCCGGATATTGTCTGCCTACAGGAGACGAAATTGAAAATAGTTAATACAAAAGTAATACGAAGTATATGGAGCTGTGTTCATGTTGATTGGGTGTATTTGGTAGCTAAGGGACATCGGGAGGAGTGTTGGTGATGTGGGACCAACGGGTGGTGGAGAAATTGGAGGAGGCCGTGGGGTTGTTCTCGGTGGCATGTTCTTTTAGGAGTGTGATCGATGGGTTTTTGTGGGCCTTTGTAGGCGTTTATGGACCTAATGCAGACAGTGACTGAAGATTGCTATGGGATGAACTAGCTAGGTTACAAAGCTGGTGGGATCTTCCTTGGTGCATTGGCGATGATTTCAATGTAACAAGATTCTCAAGCGAGTCTTTTGGAAACAGACGGATGCGTCCAGCAATGTCGGATTTCTCGGAATGCATTTTTGAGTTGAACCTAGTGGACTTACCACTAGCGGGGGGCATATACACGTGGGCTAATAATCAGACGTGGTCTAGATTAGATAGATTCCTAATCTCTCCGGAGTGGAAAATTCACTATCCAAAGGTGTGGCAAAAGAGATTGCCTCATTTGTGCTCGGATCATTGGCCCATCATGCTGGACTGTGGGGGGATTCAAAGAAGGAGGCAATATTTTAAGTTTGAAAACATGTGGCTGCAAACTGAAGGCTTTGTGGATAGGGTCAGACAGTGGTGGTCAACATACCAGATTCAGGGTACTCCTAGTTTTGTTTTTGCCGGAAAGCTAAAGGCTCTAAAGCAAGATTTAAAACTTTGGAACAAGCAGTCCTTTGGTAAAATATTGGGGAACTTAAGAAAAGAAAGCAACGGGAGATACAAGAACTAGAAAGGTTTCAAGAGTCAAGACCTCTGAACCCGGAGGAACAAGCCCAAAAGTTAGCATTGGTCGTAGAGCTCGAGAGGATTATACTACTAGAAGAGATCTCGTGGAGGCAGAAATCTAGAGCTTTATGGCTGAAGGAAGGTGACCGTAGCACTAAGTTTTTTCACAGGGTTGCTAATTCTCACAGGCGATCCAACAACATTGAGATGCTGAAGATTGATGGGTCAGAGTGCAGGGAAGTGCAAGTGATTAACAATCATGTGGTTAGTTTTTTTGAACAGCTTCTAACTGAGCAGGTGGGGTGGAGGCCTAAGCTAGAGGGGTTGGCTTTTGACTCCATTGAACCTTTGGACTCTAATCGTATGGAGAGGCCGTTTGAAGAGGCAGAGGTGCTAGAAGTGGTAAGGAAAATGGCTAAAGACAAGGCTCTGGGCCCTGATGGATTCACTATGGGCTTTTTCCAAACTTGTTGGGAGATTCTTAGGGATGACCTAATGGAGGTGTTCCAGGAGTTTTATTCGTTTGGAAAGTTTGAGAAGAGCTTAAATGCCACTTTTATAGCCTTAATACCAAAAAGGGCAGGCAGGAGTTTCGCCCCATTAGCCTAGTCAATGGGGTTTATAAGATTCTGTCCAAGGTACTGGCAAATCGCCTTAGTCAGACCGTAGGAAAGATTATTTCGAAGCCCCAAAATGCTTTTGTAAAGGATAGACAGATTCTAGACGCAGTGCTCATCGCCAATGAATGCCTATACGGTAGATTGAAAGTGGGCCATCCAGGGATTATATGTAAGCTAGACATGGAGAAGGTGTATGATCATGTTAACTGGGATTTTCTGATTAACATTTTGGGGAAGTGTGGTTTTGAGAAGAGATGGCGCTCATGGATCCAATGGTGTATATCTACGGTGAAATTCTCAGTCCTAATAAATGGAAACCCCTCTGGATTTTTCAATTGCACACGAGGCCTAAGACAGGGGGATCCGTTGTCGCCATTACTCTTTGTCATTGTAATGGAGGCTTTAAGCAGAATGATCTTAGTCCTGGCTGCAAATGGGTATATGACTGGATACTTGATTGGAACCCCAGGAGGGCGTAGTATTAACATTTCTCATCTGTTGTTTGCAGATGACACCCTAATTTTCTGTGAGGCGAATCAACTCCAAGTTAGAGTACTGAAGGCACTCCTACTTTGCTTTAAAGTAGCTTCAAACTTGAAAGTGAATATCGACAAATCAGAGATGGTGCCTATTGGTAGTGTTCTGTGTCTAAGACACTTGGCGAATACTCTGGGGTGTAAGACTGCTACACTTCCCATGACGTATTTAGGCCTACCGTTGAGGGCCCCCTCGAGAGCAATTGTGCTATGGGATTCAATGATTGAGAGAGTAGAGCGACGTTTAGCAAGTTGGAAGAGAATGTACCTATCGAAAAGGGGTCGGATTACGCTTATAAAGAGTACTCTATCTAACCTTCCAACATATTTTCTATCCATGTTCCCTATTCCAGCAAGAGTGGCACTCCGCATTGAGAAACTACAACGAGACTTCTTGTGAGGTGGAATAGGAAAGGAATTCAAGTTTCATCTAGTCAGGTGGGAACAGGTTTGTAAGCCCATCTCGAATGGGGGGTTGGGTATTAGAAAGTTGAGAATCTTTAATCAGGCGCTACTTGGAAAGTGGTTATGGAGATACCATAGAGAACCAGAAGCTCTCTGGAAGTTGGTGATTGAAAATAAGTATGGGAAATTATGGGGTGGTTGGTGTTCTAAGGAAGTGCGAGGGGCACATGGTGTGGGATTGTGGAAACATATTAGACAGGGATGGGAGGGCTTCTCTCACTATATGAGGCTTCGTTTAGGAGAATGAAACAGGATCAAATTCTGGTATGACATCTGGTGTGGTAACTGTGCGTTTAAGGATTTATTCCCGACATTATTCCTGGTTGCAAGCGACAAAGAGAAATCAGTGGCGGAAGTCATGGTGGTAATGGGAGAGCAAATCCAATGAAATATCAGTTTTAGCAGGGCTGCTCAAGATTGGGAAATAGACACTTTTGAAGCCTTTTTCAGCCTCTTGTATTCAACCAAACCAAGTAACCAGCTTTTAGATTTGTTGTGGTGGATACCATCGGGAAAAGGAGTGTTCTCAGTCCGTGCTTTTTACAAGGCCCTAACACAAGGGCAACCCTCTCAGTTCTCTTGGAAAAAGCTTTGGAAACACAAGGCTCCTCTTAAAGCGGCTTTCTTTGTGTGGTCCGCTTCACTGGGTAAGATCCTCACAACGGATAATTTGAGAAAACGAAGGGTGATCATCGTAGATTGGTGTTGTATGTGCAGGAAGGGGGGAGAATCCATTGACCATCTTTTATTACATTGTGAGGTAGTTCAAGGGTTATGGAATGAGGTTTTTTGTAGACTAGACTTGGGTTGGGTTATGCCAGAAACAGTTGTGGCGGTTCTTGCTAGCTGGACAGGTCTGAGAAGCAACAACCAGATTAAGGCAATTTGGAAGATGATCCTGATATGCATTATGTGGTGTGTGTGGCAAGAGCGCAATAAACGGACATTCGAGGATAAAGAGAGATCAATGGAGGAGCTGAAAGTCTTCTTTTTTCAAAATCTCTGTACTTGGGCTATTGCTGTTAGTTTTAATGGCCAAAATTTACATGAGTTTCTTATTTCTTTTGATCCTACGTAGTGTAGGATATTCTTTGTACTCAACGTGGCATTTTGCCTATTCTTTTTTAATATACCTCTTACTTTTCTCAAAAAAACAAAAAAAAAAAAATTGCAGTTCCTTAATTTAGTCCGGGGGCCATGTCCTACCAGTTCAAACATCAAATTTTCCCAACAACCAATCGTCCTACATTCAGAATTAAATAGATGAAACTAGATTCTGAACACATACCTGGAAGGGAATTTGCAATTATCATGACCTGCGATAAAAAGATTGAAAATGTTAACCAATAAAACATCCTACAATGATTGGGAATAACCAAGAAAGGGTCCAAATTCATCAGGTCCAGAAGCCCAGCAAACCCGAAATTTAACTTGCTTTAAAGAGATCCAAACTAAACAAGGTTAACGAAAATAATAAATGAGGTTACTAAAATCAGATCGAATTACACTCCAAACAAACTCGAACGGGAAAAAAATCCTAGTAACAAACATAAAAGGCTTAAAATAAGATAAAAATAAGAAAAGAAAGATTTTGTTTTTGGCACTCACTGGGGTTCAAAGAAGTGAGGGCGGCAGTGTTATCAAAGAAGCAACCGTCGTCGGTCAAGCCGTGCTTCAAGTAGTAGTCATTGAAGGCAAAGGAGGCCGTAGCCTGGATGTCGTGCGGGTCGTAGCATGGACCGCCATTCTGGATTGGACCGCAGTCAGCGGCTCCGGGCCCGCATACCCAGTCCAGGGCCGTCTGCAAAGCTGCATCCTCCGCGTTGTTCTTGGCCACGCACCACAGCTCCGTGCCAACGACGCCGTTCTGGGCCCTCGAAACTGTTCTCTGATTAGGGAAGGAGGCACGGGAGAGAGGGAAATCGAGTAGGGTTAGCAAAAGCAAGAGAGAGAAGAACCCAAAGGTTTTTGTCATTTTCTTTCTGAAAGCGAGGGATTTGGGTACCAAGAGAAGAGAGAGAGATGAAAAGGAGATGTTGCCGTTCGGAGTTGATGAGGTTCTGAGTTGTGGTGACAGACGAAAAATGTGACCGTTACTGTGACTTTTGGGAGGATGGAGTGGAATTGACGAAGCAATGGAAACAGAGAGGTGGGGGAGATGGGCAGTCTGGAACACACTAAAATAAAGAAAAATGCTACTCTCAGTGAGATCTGTCGATTAGTTGTCTCGTAGCCGTTAACAACTTGAATTACCAACTTTTAACAGCTACTCTGTTTCGAGCCTTTTGACCAATGTTTTGAATACCGGATGCTGTACGGGTTAAAGTATTAAAATTAAATATATTTATTATTTTAAAATAATAAATATATAAATAAATTATATATATAAATATATATATATATATTAATTATATTTTAAAATAATAGTTTATATATGAATAAATTATATATATATATAAATTATAAATAATTTAGTCTGAATTGGAGATAAAAAAATAAGCTTGTAGTTTGAAAAAAATAAAAAAAAAAGTCAAGGCGAAATACCGGTCGGTACAGGCCGATATTTGGATCGATACGAAATAGATAAAATTTTTGTACCGGACCAGTAACCAGTACGGCATGTACCAGCCGGTACGGTATGAAATTTAAAACACTGCTTTTGACTCCAACTCAAAGACATTAGAGTCGGATTTTGTTTGAGTATTCAGTCAGAGTTGGAGTTGGAGTTGGAAGTGTCGTCAAATCCATTCCGACTCCTACTTTATGCTCCACCAACTTCGATTTTAACATCCGAATCCAACTCTAATATTGTATATATGTTATAAAAAATATATATATTTATGTATATATTGATCATCATATATATTAGTATAGTTATATAGTTATATAACTAGAACTTATGTAGTTATATTTAGTAATAGAATAGAATAAGCTAATTGTTAGAAATAGTCTAATAAATAGTTTAGTATGAATTGGAGATCAAAAAATAAGCTTGTAATTTGAAAAAAAATGAAAAAAAATCAAGGCGAAATGCAGGCTGAAATACCAGCCGGTACGGCCGGTATTTGGACCGATACAAAATAGATGAAATTTTTGTACCGGACCAATGGCCGATACGACATGTACCGGCCAGTACGATACAAAATTTAAAACACTACTTTTGACTGCAATTTAATGACATTAGAATCGGATTTTGTTTGAGTAGTCAGTCAGAGTTGGAGTTGGAGTTGGAAGTGTCGTCAAATCCATTCCAACTCCTACTTTATGCTCAAACCAACTTCGATTTTAACATCCGAATCCAACTCTAATATTGTATATGTTATAAAAAATATATATATTTATGTATATATTGATCATCATATATACTAGTATAGTTATATAATTATATAACTAGAACTTATGTAGTTATATTTAGTAATATAATAGAATAAGCTAATTATTAGAAATAAAACTTCAAGATAGCTTTCCAGCTGTTTTGACACTTCGAATTTTCATCTTTTCAAAACCATGCAAAACTCTTTCTAAAAACAATTAACATAGAACAAATCTAAACCTAACTTACATAGTAACATGTTAACTCTTAACCATAGAAAGATCTAACCAATATTTTACCAAAAATATCATAAAAAATTAATGTTTCGCGCAAACATCTAAGATGTTGTCTAGTATAACCTTTGCATGTTCAAACTGACTTTCATTTATCAAACTTTAATAAAAAAATTATCCAAAATATATCAATGGAAACTAGATTCAAATAGAAACAAAATATATGTATGGATTTTCTTGAAAAATTGACTTACAAAGGCTTCAAAAAAATTGAGCAAGAACATCTAGGAAAACTACCAGAACATTCTCTCTCAGGTTCTATCTAGAAAATGAATTGTGAATGCAAATTGTGAAGTGTAGAAGACAAAAAGTGTGATATACATGGTGTAGGGGCTGTCATGGGTGGTTGAATGAACTTTGGATAGGGGGTTGGTGATGTGGGAATTTATTTCACACATTTTCTTATTCTTAATTGTTTTAATTCAGAGTGTTTTGTATGTTTCTTAACTTGTTTGTCTAGAATATTATGTGTCTTTTTTATTTATTTAATTATTGAAAATTATTGGTATTTTTTAGGTGTTTAATTATTGAATTAGGTTGAAACTAGAATGATATGAAGAGATAGAAATCAGGTAATCCTAGCTGGTCTGGTCTAGTCAAAACAGAGTATTGTTCGGTTTTTGGATTCTAACTAGAGCTACATACCTCGGTTTCAAGTGTTGTTTAGCTTGTTGGAAAGCTAAAACTTAGGCCTAAAACTATTATGAGAGCCTAAAATCCGGTTCTACCATTTTGAAGTTAAAAAAGGAGCAGAAACAGAGAAGTCCGATTCTGTTTGGAAATTTATTGCAATCCAGACCCTATTTCTATTTTCGGCTTGTATCTAGAGTTTTAGAAGTCAGAATAAAGCAAGCCCAAGTGCATTGAAAAGCTAGAAACGAGATATAAAATTTTTATGAATGGTCCAACTCCAAAAATATGTCATTCTGATGTTCTAAATCTAGCTAGAATTCGGGCAGCAAAGAATTTTGAATTTTCAGCAACATATATGGGAAATATCCATTGTTTTAAAATTTGAAAAGAGAATCGATTTTGAATGAATTGGATGGTCTAAAGATATAATAGGAAGGTTTTAAAAATAAAAAATTCCAGAAAAAATAAAAAATAAAAGGAAGAAAGGAAAAAAAAGAAATCACAGAAGGAATCCACAAGAAATTCAAATTCGAAATGCACTAGAAGACAACCTAGACATACTTTAGTTTTTTAACCATAACTTCCTACTCACATATTTGATTGATTTGATTCCTAATGAGTTGGAAAGCTATTTTAAAGGGCTACAGCTTTGTGATTAATAAGGATTTCAAAATTCGAATTCTTGAAACCCGTAATTGACTGTCAAGATAAGTCCAAAAAGTTAGGCCATTTTTTTAAAGAAAATAAGGAAAACCTTAGAGTTTTTTTTCTACCATATATAAGCATATTATTGGCATGAAATTGGGAGAGGAGGATTTAAAGGAGCAGTTGTAATTCTGAAAGGAAAAACAAAGCTCCCGATTTCTACAATTATAGAGTTCTTTTTTTCTTTCTATAATTTTTAGTTGCTAAATTGTTATTAAGAATGTTTGATGAGTGTGCGAAAGTGCACTCTATATACCCTATTATTGGACTAAAATGCTAAAATGTGAATAGAAACATAAGAATTAATGTGTATTCTTAAATTGAATTTCTATTTACGTTGGGATACTCCTAAGCAGTTTTTTTATGTCTAATTTTAGAGTTTATAAAAGAGCAAGTCAAGCCCAGTCAAATTCAAAGGAGGACATTCATGGGGTTTGAGAGCAATTTGGAAGAAAAGAAAAAGAAAAAAATCACAAAATGAAACCACGAAAAGTCCAAGTCCGAAATTCGCTAGGAGACAGTCTGGACATACTTTAGTCTTTTGAATGTATCTTTTTACTCATATATCAGATTAATGCAATTCTTAATGCATTGGAAAGCTATCTTAAAGGGTTATAACTTTGTCTCTAATAAGGATTTCCAAATTCGAACTCCTGAAGGCTATACGTGGCTGCCAAGATAAGTCCTAAAATTTAGGCGATTTTTTTATGCGGAAATCAAGAGGACATTAGGGTTTCTTTCTTACCCTATATAAGCATATCATTAGCACGAAATGGAGAGGAGGAAGAGGCACAAGAGGCAGATCTGAAGAGAGGAGAAAATCACTTCCATGGCCACCGTTCGCTTCAGTTTTCTCTGAAAATTTTTGTTGTCCATTATATTTATGGGTAACTAAATTCTCAAGTAGGGTTAAGGATGAACTTGCACATTAGATGGTATTTCTAATTTATTGTTAATTCATGTATTTGATTTTCAATTGCTAAAACTCTTTTGTTTTATCATTCTCAATTCATCGTTGATGTTTTCTTCTCCGAATAATCATAGAATTTATTGTGTTTATGGATTCAGTCATGTTTTTTCTATTGAATGGATTGGTTCTTTGATTATGTTTGGATCAATTATTTATCTATATTGATTTAGTTTTTTGCTGCAATATCGCTTCCTGAGTATATTGTCGTCATTGGATTTTATCAATAGGGGTAGTAATTCACGTTTTTTAAAAGTGGTGAATGTTTTTTCAAAGGGTTACATTTGATTTAAGTTTGGTTTATAAATCTATACCTTCCGATTGGGAATTGCGGGAATTGAGTTCCTAATTGAGTTATCCAATGAATTAAGAATAATTAAAATACCAGATTTGTGCAAGGGATTCCCGACGCTCTACTGTTTGTCAAATTTGAGTACTTTTTCTGTTAATCACTTTGCTTCACTTGAATTTACATTTAAAATTAATCTTTGTTCTCTATTACTTATTTAATATTTTTTCTTTAATTTTTTTGTTCCTCTTGCTATTCTTTTAATTTGTCTCCCTGTGGAATCGACACTCCAAAGCTGTGCTACAACTACCGCGTTATTCTTTGGACGTAATCAAATTTTGGCACCGTTGTCGGGGAGACGATAGAAGAATTGTAAATTAGTTTTTCTTTTCAACAGTTTGTAAAGGCGGTAATTTCGTTCCCTCTTTTAGCTTGCTGAATTTTTTTTTTAGTGTTGCGTTTTTCTCTACCTTGCATGCACAGGTATAGAGATGCCTTGGGTCGGTTTGCTTGTAGATCTGTGTTAGAGTCAGAGTTTAATTTTTCTGATCATTTGTTTGATAATTCTTCTAATTCTGAGAAAATGAGTGAACACGAAGATCAACCCACTAGGACCCTTTAGGATTACCTCCACCCTACACGCACAGCCACACCATCATGCATCATGTTTCCAGCTAATATTCCCCAATTGGATTTTAAAACATGGATGATACAGTTACTCCCTACTTTTCATGACTTGGAAAATAAAAATCCATATGTGCACATTAGGGAGTTTGAGGAAGTAGTTGCGACTTTTCATAGTCAAAATGCAATTGATGACATTGTGAGACTTAAGTTCTTTCCTTTCTCTTTGAAAGATAGAGCTAAAAGTTGGCTATACTTATTGAGACAACGATCTATTGGGTCATGGAATGAGATGACTCAGGTCTTCTTTAATAAATACTTTCCCCAACATAAGACCAATGCTTTAAAAAGGTAAATCTCTACCTTTGTACAAAAGGATAGTGAGACTTTGTATCAGTCTTGGGAGAGATTTAAGGAGCTATTAAGTATGTGTCATCACCATGGATATGAGAATTGGCGCTTAGTGAGCTATTTTTATAAGGGACTTACACCTAGAGAGCGTCAATTTGTAGAGATGATGTGTAATGGTGAGTTCTTACAGAAAGATCCTGATGAGGCCCTAGAATACCTCAATGAGCTTGCTAAAAAAGCTCACACTTGGACTGGACCTAGTGCTACTGAGAGCACAAATAGGTCACGACCTGCAGGAAACCTAAATGGTGGTGGAATTTACCATCTCAGGGAAGAAGATAACCAAAGGCTAAGCTTGAGATGCTCACTAGGGAGCTAGAGGTGTTGAAGAATAAAGACTTAAAGCCAACACACATGGCTAATCATGCAGAGTCTTTTGGACGATGTTTTGTGTGTGGTGGGGTAGATCACCTTGCCCAAGAGTGTCCCACATTTGCTAAGATGAGAGGGATGTATGAGGAACAATGTAATACCTTAGGTATGTACATGAAGCCTGTTGTACCTTTCTCTGATACCTAAAATCCTGGGTGGCGTAATCACCCCAATTTTAGCTGGAAGTCTGAAAACCAGCTACCTGCACAACCCCCTAGATCATATCCTGCACCATATCATGCACCTTCATCTTCTAGGAGTCCTTTAAAAGACACTTTGCATGCTTTTATTGAGGCACAGAGTAAAACTAATCAAAAGTTTGAATCTTTGATTATGCAGGTTGTTGAAGAAAACAAAGAGATAAAGAGTCATATCCAAGATAATGAGCTCCTTGAGTGTGAATGAGCATGGCAAGTTTCCTTCTCAAGCTCAATCCGCACCCCAAGATCAGCATATGGCACAAAAAAATTTAAAAGAAGTCAATGCCATTATGACAAGAAGTGGTAAGTCCTTACACATCCCAACAACTGATAAGCAAGATGATGTTGAAAAGGAACAAAGCAATGATAGCACCGAATTCCCCAAGGATGCTGAGGTAATCAAGAGTCCAGTTAAGGTACCATTTCCTCAACCTTTAAAATCTGGTATACGAACTTTGGATCCTAGTAATGAAATATTGGATAACCTCAGGCAGGTAAAGATTAACCTTCCTCTGTTACATGTTATTAAACAAGTTCCCACTTATGCAAAAGTTCTTAAAGATTTGTGTACAGTTAAGAGGAAGCACCATGTTAAGAAGACAACATTTCTGACAGAGCAAGTTAGTGCTCTAATTGAGCAGCGAATTCCTCCTAAGTACAAGGATCTTGGTTGTCTAACCATTGCATGTAATATTGGGAATCATGAGTTTGGGCAAGCCTTGCTAGATCTAGGAGCTAGTGTTAATTTAATGCCTTATTCCATTTATTTGCAGCTTGGTTTGGGTGAAATTAAGCCTACTTTTATCATGCTTCAGTTGGCTGATCGTTCAGTTAAGAAACCGAGAGGGATAGTTGAGGATGTTTTGATCCAAATTGACAAGTTTTATTATCTTGTTGATTTCTTAATTTTGGACACTCAATCAGTTGTTGAGTCTAACTCTAAAGTTCCTCTCATATAGGTAAACCTTTCCTTGCTACGGCTAATGCACTTATAAATTGCAGGAATTGGTTGATGAAGTTATCTTTTGGAAACATGACCATGGAGGTCAACATTTTCCATATTGAGAAGCAGCCAACAGATGACGAGTGCTACCAAACGTATATGATTGATGCACTCATTGACAAGGAAAGGTCCACCACAGCTCCACCACACTTTCCTCAAGCTCTTTCATGCCTAGCCATGATGTCTAGCCCATCCCTACCTCTCTCACGCACTCTCATACTCTAGGATGCACTGTTCACGGCGTGATGCCACCGTGCTCCACCATTGCAGACCACCATAAGGCCACCTTGAGCCTTTCCAAGACCACGCCTAGCTATTCTCAAGCCCAAACCGCCATTTTATGTTATAGACAGCCATCGTACGTAGTGTTAACCGCCACATATGAGTCCTCCGACGTCTTGATTTTGACGGGCAACAAGCAACGCATGGGTTATCCCGTCAATGGTATAACCCTCTATCTTTCGTTATTTATGTAAATATGTTAGTTAGTTGATAGGTTGTGGACTATGTTGTTAGTAGTTGTGGAGTTCGTTGTGTAGTTGTGAAGTGAAGTATAGTTGTGAAGTGTTGGCTTGACTGTGTAGTGTGCTGTGAAGTATAGGTATGAGGTGTACCGTAGTTGTGATGTGGCACACTGCTGTGAAGGGAGTACATGTGGCATGTACTCCGTGTCATGTAGTGACGCACCATGTGATGTGCATCATGATAATAAGTGATGTAGCGAAGGGAGTACGCATTGTGTAGTGATGCACCGTGTGGCGTGCGTCGTAGTGATGGGTGGAGTAGTGTGAATGGAAGAGAGTGCACATGAAGTATACTCTGTGTAGTGTCATGATACACCGGATGGCGTGTCATGAAGGTTTAGACGGCATAGTTTAGGAGCGTAGAGTGTATGGTGTAGTGTCGAGAATTGTGTAACAGTATCCTGAAGCAGTGGTGATGTGGCCTGTAGTCCAAGGTGACGAGTGTCACCTTGTAGTTGACTTATGGCTGAGAGTATGTGTGAAGTGGTGGAAAAGTATCAAAGTAGTGCAGCAGAAGCATGACGGGCGTCGTGCCGTAACTCAGGATTTGTCTCGAGCTACGTGAAATGACAGAGGTGCATTTGTGGATGCAGTCCTCTTGTTAAGTGTCAGGATGAACTTGTACAGAGCCGGAAAGTAGGAAAAGTCCTATCGATTGGGTCTAAACAAGTTGGTATCAGAGTACGGAGCTTGTTTATACAAGTGGGTGTTCATTGGAATTATAAGTTAGTCTTAGGTGTTAAGAGGGATAAGATACATGTGCCTCTAGCGAGACACGTGTGCCAGACAGGTTTACCATATATAATAGATAATCTGTCCTCAGCATGGTTGCACAATGTTTAAACCTCAGAGTTAACTTAAAGTCATGCGGCATGCATGGATGAGAATGAAGATTGAGTATGGTTAGGATGCATGAAGGTAGTTACGAGTATATCGTCTAAGGTTGGAACGCATGACTTTGTCGGTCGGAATCATGCGTCGGAATATGGAAATAGAAGAATGAGACGGAGGTCCTAGTGTCTTAACCGTAAGGTGAATTATGGAAATTCACTTTAAGGAATAGGACTCCGAAGGTTTTAACATAGTAAATGAGACATAAGAGCCAGGGATGGATGAAAAGTGTTCCAAGTAAAGCATGGTTCTATTTTTAGAATAGTTACTTATGCATTAGATAAAAATGATGTAGGTTGCCATCTGACATGCACACGAATGGACTGCATTGAATGAGTATGGCATGAAATCTAGGTAAGTATGTGTTCATACTCTTCTAGAGTTTTTCTAAATAAATGAACATGAAAATGGAACGCTTTTCTTTAAAATGCTAAAATGCTTTACGAACTGGCGCTTTTATCTACGAAACACGTTTTACAAAAAAGAAAGCTAAACATAAGTTTTCAAGTATAAGTATGTAACGACCCTCCTTGGCAACCCCTTTTCACGCATCCAAAATATGTAAGTGTATGCATATGGATGGATGTTATAAGTGATACGTATTGTATGTATGTTCACGAAAGAAAACAAATCGAAGCTTTAAAAGATGCACGTACCGACATTTTAAATGATGCAAATGAAATAAAACTGATTTTAAAATGACTTTTACAAAAAGAAAGAAAACTATTTTTCAAAATGACTTTATGAACGAAATGAACTGAAGAACTGTAAGGACAGAAATGCATGAATGGACTGTAGGACTAAATGTAAAGACTAAAAAGGAAGGAAAGGACTGTAGAGGAATGAATGGACTGAATGCATGATGTATTAAAATACGTAACGGCCATATGAACGAAAAAGGAAAAGGTACCGAATGAATAGACTGGGTAGATTGCAATGTCGGGTCAGTAGTACTGGTAGTGCACCTAATGCTGCACCCTGACAGAATGGATTCTCGACTCATAGCCATAGGCGGAATCAGGTCTAAAAGACTACTAACCCCAGCACACAAGACGCAACAGTGTGCAACGGCCAATGAAAATAATACGAAAGAATGTATGCATGTTAAAAAATAATGCATGTATGTATGAAAAGACGTATGAATGAATGTATGTAAGAAAAGTTGTATGCATGAAAAGGCTCTTTAAGAAATGAAGGCAGCGAGGCGTGGGGAACTGTTTTATGAGAAGAAAGCATGTTTTTAAAGAAAAAAACTCCACCTCGCAATGTTTTTAAAACGAACAGAATGTCTATGCATGCTAAGTATACGATATGTGTGACGTGATGAATGCAGGAGTGAAAACCTATGTTCATATATGTTAACTGTATGAAGTAATGCTTACGAGTCATCGACTCATTTTAGTTTTTATGTGTGCCTTCATAGGGACAAGATGAGCATGACGTGTCAAGACGAGCACAACCCAAGGGAAAGAGCACGAAAGCCTAGGCATGTTATTTGTACGAGAGACTTAAATTATGAAATTTAATGTTTTCCATTGTAATCTTTTTAATTAAGAAAATGAGTTTTATTTATAAACATGGAGTCTTTTGTATCCTAGCATGAAAGGAAAAGAAATTTTCAAAAGGGACCGTAATTCCTATCTATTTTTATTAAAATCATTTTCTAAAGGATCCACCACAAAGACGGGCATTACAAAATCAATACACAAAAATCCTAGATTCCAAAAATGTGAGTGAATGTGATTGTAGGGGTGTTTTTGAAATCTTTTCTCTCAAACCAAAACCCTAGGGCCGAAGCTCCTTGAAAGTTTAAACCTTAGTTTTTCTTTCAAGTAAGAACTGAAACATATGTCTTTCCAAAACTTGTGTTTCTACTTCAAAGTACCAAGAATATTTCGGATTTCTTCTTCCTTGAAGAGAAAACCCTAATTGCTAACATGAAAATATGTGTTCATGTGAGAAAACCCTAAAATCGAAAATGAAGAGATGGGTTCTTCACTTGGTCGTGCATGTTTATCAAGAGATGGTGATGAGATTCTTGCCTTTAGATGCTAAGCTTTTACTCGAAATATTAAAGAAGAAATCTTGATAACTTTTGAGAATGGAGGTAAGAGTGATGGTGATGGCCAAATGATGCTAAGACACAAATATGGAATTTCATCTAAAAAGCCTCCTCACATTCAGTTTCCCCCTTCTTATAGACGCCTTCCTCTCTCCTTGTTCACCAAGGGCCTTGTGCATGGATGCCACTTGGCTTCTTAGACAAAGGGGTCTCTTCCTCTTCCCTAGGATGAGATTGCCTTGGAAAACCAAAGGTTGCTTCTTACATGGGGCGTGTGGCCCTCTCCAACGGACCCTCTCTTTCCTCACTTTACCCTTATGTCCCTGCTTTCAAGTATAGTTTCAACATACTTGTTGGTTCAAAGGTAAAAACAAGATTTCAAATCTTTCTTGGAACTCCCTCTCGTGTGCATGGTTGCCATGTGGCAAGTGAGTGGATGTCTCTTGTGTTGGCTGAAAACCCTAGCTCTGCCCTAGGTGACCCTTGGCCTTCCCAAGATGATCCCTTGCCTTTCCCCATACTTGTAGTCGCCCCCTCTTTCCTCTCTTGATCTTTCAGCATTCTCTAGAACATACCTTTTTACCTTTCCAAGTAAGATATCCTTAGAACACTAAAGGTCTCATTCTCTTTCTCTTCACATGCGTGACAAGTGTCATCTTCTGAAATGGCCTATGCATGTGGACATGTAAGCCCTAGCTTGGGTAACATCATCCTTCACTCATATCTTCTAGAACCTCGTGCATGCTAGACAAGTGTCACACCTTGCCCTTTCCTTAAGTTTCTTTCTAGAAAAGACCAAATGGTTCTCCTTGCCATGAGGTGCCTATGGCTATCCCTAGAAAACATTTTGGGCCTTGCTATCCCTAGTTGGCCGAGTTCTACATGGGCCTTATTGGGCTCTTTTCCTCTTCCATCCCTTATGGCTTTCTAAATTTAGAAGGAAAAAGCTTTAGGCCGAATGGGTGCCAAACATATTTTTCCACCGGCCAATAGGAATATGCCACATAGGCATTTCATGGGAGAGTCAAATGAAATCTAATGCATTGGATCTTGTCTTATGAGTCAAAAGAATCACCTTTCTCATTATCTCTCCCTCTCCCTCTCCCTCCCGATTCTGGGTTATTTTCTTTCCCAAACACAAAATCACCTCTCTCGATGGAACCCATCTGCACAACGGAACCCATCTGTGTGACGAAGCCAACCTTCTCAAGCCCTATCTGCGCTCCACTCCACCATGCTGAAAGCCCCAAAAAAAAAATCTTCAGGTTGAAATTTAAATAAAATTTGTGTTCCTACAATGATCTTGCCTAATGAAGGTTAACATAAAAATTAAATTAGCTAGGAATAACATTTTTACATACTGCAACGATTTCCTTCCATTTGGGTTGTCTTTGCCCTTTTGGTAAAAAATAAAGATTATTGTATACAAGTTGTGCTGGAGACTGTAATGCTTAGGATTTTTAAGTTTAGGGCCATTTTAGAAATATTTTAAAAACATTTACAAGAATTTGAAGGAATTTTTTCCTGTTTACACCTATAAATTCCCATATTCTTTTGTTGCTGGTATATTTGACTTCTGTATCCTTGGCTTTTGTATTGTATCTAAAAATACTTAATATCTAAATGTAAATATAGGAGTACTTTTATCTAGAGTGTTAAGTTTGCTGCAATCTAGTGGTCTCATTTTTAAAAAAATTTTGTGGTTGTGTTGGTTGGCCATATTTTCTAAATGTGATGCCCCAACAGTATTTTGAAATTATTCTTTTGCTTCTAATCTGACATAATTTTATTTTTTTAATGTTTGATTGTAATTTTTGGGTATATAAAGGTTGAGTGAATGATAAGTACATCAAGAGATTATGTTGAGATTTTAGACAATGATAATTCTAGTGCCAATGAAATTGAGATGATTGTAGAGGATGGTCAGGTTGAACAAAACAAGAACATGTCCAAAGAAGGTCATACAATGTCATCTTCATATGTGGAGCCGTATGTGGGGCTAGAGATTGACGATGTAGAGGATACAATAAGTTGCTATAAAGCCTTCTCTAGACGAACTAGTTTTAAAATTCGAACAAATCATACTTGGTTGTCAGGCACATACAAATCATTAATTGGTGTAAAGTATGTATGCTCGAGAAAAGGATTCCATCATAATCATTGTAAACTTAAAGAAAGATCAAGACCTAAGGCTCTAGAAACAAAATGTGGGTGTAAGGTGATGATGACAATAAAGAAGAATTGAGACAATGGGTTGTGTCAAAATTTGTACTCAAACATAATCATGAGCTCTTGACACATAGGAGTACAAGTTTGCTTCGTGGGCATAAACAGGTGACACTAGTGCAAAAAAATTTAATAGACATACTAAATGAGTCAGGTATACCAACACGAAAAATCATGTCCATGTTGAGTACGGAGTCAAGTGGTGATTATAATGTTGGTTGCATTGCTAAGGACATTTAAAGTTATTTGGGCAATCGAAGGAAGCAACTTCTTGAAGAGGGAGATGCACAAAATTTATATGAGTAATTTTTGGAGAGGGAACGTAATAATCTAGGCTTTGTATATTTGATCCAAGTTGATGCAGATGGGTCGATGGAAAATTACTTTTGAGCAAATGCGAGATCAAGAGACGCCTATCGATATTTTGGCGATGTTGTTACGTTTGATGCTGCATACCTAACAAATCGCTACAATATACCATTTGTTCCATTTACTAATTTAATGATCATCATCAATCTATCATGTTTGGATGTGCATTATTGATAAATGAGACAGCTGAGTCTTATACATGGTTATTGAAAATATGTCTAAAAGCAATACTTGGTTGTGCTCCCTCTACAATAATAACTGATGATGACAAGTCAATGGCTAAGGCCATCATGAATGTATTGCCCAATGTAGCTCACAAATTGTGCTTATGGCATATCCTATAAAAAGTTCTTGAACATCTAGCTCATGCTTATAACATATATGCACAATTTAAACATGATTTTAACTGCTGTATTCATGAGACTTTAACTATTGAAGAGTTTGAGTTAGAGTGAACTGAAATGTATTTGAAGTACAAATTGGAAGAAAATAGTTGGTTCCAAACTATTTATGTTAAGAGAGAAAAGTAGGTGTCTACTTAATCGAGATCTACATTTTTGTGCTGGAATGTCAACAACTCAACCAAGTAAGAGTATGAACAAGTTTTGTAAAGACTATGTTTGTTCAAGTACAATAGTAAGTGACTTCGTCTATCAATATGATAAAGTTTTGAATGCCCATTATCTAAATGAGAAAGAGAAAGATATCAAAACAACATTGAGGCCAATTATGAAAACTTCCTCCAGTATTGAAGAGGAAGTGGCCAAGCTCTACACTAGAAAATCTTTTTTGATCTTTCAAGATGAGTTATTTAATAGCCAACAGTTTAAGACACAAAATATATGAGGAAGATGGATGGAAAATTTATTTGGTGGGCATTAATGGGTATGAAAAGCCGGCATATGAAGTAGCACTTTGGATCCAGGAAAATGTTGTTTCTTGCACATGTTGTAAGTTTGAATTTATTAGCTTCCTATATCGGCACTTTTTTTTTTTAAAAAAAAAAGTCAGGATCCCATGTACATGAGGGATCCCTACCCCAAATATTATTAATAAACCCTCACTTTTGGCGGAGGAATACCTTAGATACAAAACTAAAAAAAAAATCACTTCTCTCTAATAACAACCATCCCCAACCTATCCATACGAATCAAACCTCTAAGCCTTACAAACTCAAAATCCAGCCCTACAAAATCTGTATTATCCCCAAACGTCCCCTTCTTCGCTAAAAAATCCGCAACCATATTAGCTTCTTGAAACACATGTCGAAACCGAGCATTAATCTCCCTAGATAACTCCTTTATCTCTTCCCAAAAGTCCCAAAGAAACCAAAGTCTACATATTCCAGAAGCAAGCCAATTCATGATAACTGAAGAATCAGATTCTACCAACACATTTTGCAAACCTAGATTTTTGCAAAGCCTTAACCCATCTAGCAACGCACGACATTCCGCAACCATGTTTGTAGCAATCCCATAATGATGTGCAAACCCAGCAATAACTTTACCATTAGAGTCTCAAATAATACCCCCACCCCCTGCCTCACCCGGATTACAACGAGCCCCACCATCAACATTCAATTTAACCATACCCCTTGTCGGCAACTCCCACTTCACATAGGTAACTTTTTTTCCTTTTATAGAAGCAACCGGAATATTGAGCTCCTCCATAACTAAACGTTCATTTTCCTTCACAACCTGAAAATTTTTCAGATTGTAAGAAACATCCTTCATAATAATTTTAACTAGCCGAATAATAGCCTTAACCTGAAACGGAACCCCTTCCATCCTTGCCGAACACCTTGCTTTCCACAAACACCAAGTAATAACAATAGGTAACATACCACGGATCCATCCTGCTTGAGATTGTTTATTAGCTCGTTGCCACCAAAAAGACATCATCCTTTTCCAGTTTCTAATATGCGGCAACCTGATTTGGCTAATATTAGCAAAATATTTCCAAACCATTTGGGCATTTGAGCCCTCACATAAAACATGCTGCAAAGATTCAATATTAGGAGCAATACAACAATTGCATTTAGAGGCTAGAGGAATGGATAGATTTTGAATTACATCATCTGTCGTAACTATTCCTCTCTTTGCCCTCCAACATAGGAAGGACATTTTTTTTGGAATTTTGTCAAGCCACAACCATTTCTTCCACTCACAAGGTACTCCACACTTCTTGTATAATTTCCATGCTGATTTTGTAGTAAATTGTCCATCCAAAGAATGTTCCCAGACAAACACATCTGGTCTATCCTTTGTACGCACACCTGCTTCACAAATCTGATGTAATATATCTGGCAGAACCAGATTACGTAACACGTCAATATTAGGCCCCCTCTCATCCACCACATCTGCAAGTAGCAAATCATTCCTCCCAATAACCGGACACACCTCCTGCAAAGGTTCACTCCCAATCCACCTATTCATCCAAAAATTAATGTTACCATTCCCAATCAACCACTTCGAGTTTTGTATAATTTTGGGCATAATCTCCATTATTCCCTTCCAAAACTGTGACCCTTTTTTCATTTGCATAGCCTTATAAACATGTTCCCGGCGAAGATACTTTTTTTGGAAAAATTCAGACCACATCGAATTTCCTGAAATTAATTTCCAACCAAACTTCATAAACAACGATTCCTGTACGTCCACCAAATCATGAATACCAAGACCCCCCTCCTCCACAGGCTTGCAAATCATATTCCAGGACACCCATTTTCATTTTCTATTCTCCAAAGAAGAACCCCATAGAAAATTCAAAAATATTCTTTTAATCGTCAAAAAAACAGCTTTAGGCATTTTCATAACCGATAAGATGTGAATAGGCATGCTATTTAACACATGACGTAAAAGCAAAATCTTTCCACCGAAAGATAAAATCTTACTCTTCCAACCCGCTAGTTTTTTCTGGATCTTTGCCAAAACACCATCAAATAAAATCTTACTCTTCCAACCGGCACATTCTACAATTTTTAACAAAAAAAAAAATGTTTAGACCTTGTACTGCAATCATATATGTTAGAAAGGTAGACGATCAATGCAAAGAGTCACTTGGTGCATGGGATATTTGTCGATGAGGGGCCATTGGAGAATGTCCCAACTACATTCGTCATGAAATATCATTTGATGAGACAATTTTATATAGTTGTTGAGATGGGATCATTATTTATTAAGAAATATAAGCATGCTTGTAAGGGAATAGAGATTATTAATCAAGAGCTTCTCTTGATGAATAATGATGACGATGGTGGTAACAGGGAGGGACATCCTGTCTAGAGCCAAATAGTCTCAAACTTTTCATTGCAAAATCCTTCAATCATTATATCTAAAGGAAGGCCCAAATCATTATGACACAAGAACCCAAAGGAAAATGCACCAATGAAAAAGTGACGAAGCAACATTTGTAAACAAGAAGGGCATGTTAGAACTAACTGTCCATCACATAGGTAATTGTAATGATTTTATTATATGTATAATTATGTCGTATATTCCATGTATAACCTTTTAACTTGATGAAATATTTTTTTATAGGACTATGAGTGTACCAAGTTCAACTATATTACCTCCTGACCTTGATTGATATTAATCTTATCTTATCTATTTTATATTTAAAGATTTGATTTGGTCACTTCTGGTCACCCCTTTGTAAAAATTGTTCTTGGTTTGTAGGAATATGCAATTCCTATAAATGTTAAAAAATGAAGAGTAATATTGGAGTTTTTAGTTTTCATAAGAAGATTAATTACTGAGCAGCTATTTTTTGTAGCAATTATACTTTTATAGGCATCATACTTTTGATTTTCTTGTCTTCAGTAGAAAAACTGACATTGAAATATGTATATTGAGTAAATTGAAACAGAAATCTAATTTGTGCTTTTATTTCTTCCTTTCGAAACTGCTGCTTGTACATCTGTTTCTTCATATCTGAATTTCTGCAAATTTTGAGATTCATCCAGTTCGTGGAGTTTATAATTAGGCAATTTGAAAGTGAATTCCTAACACTTTTGAGCCATTGAGTCACCTCCTCTATTCTTAATAAAACAATCTGATAGTAGCTCAATTGTAGAAAGGGGATGACTTAATATAGATATAAACCAATTACTTTTGTAGCCATTAGAAAGGGGATGAACTGTAAGCGGGATTGTAGTAATCTGAATTTTCCTTGTAAAAGAGAAAAGAAATGATTTACAAAATTTACAAAAGAGAAATGATATGAAACTATAATATGGCTACATATGTATGGGTATGCCACTTCAATCATTCCAAAAGAGAAAAGAAATATTGATATATGCAGTCAAAAAAGTCACTTCATTCATCATATAATATTCAAATAGTCTTTTACAAAAACTGATCTATAAAATAAAAACAACTTGTTTTGATAAACCAAGTACATCTTAATGTAGCATTAAATGATTTACAGAGCATGAAGGCTCATAAAATTTAAAATTAACTAATAACACAATAAATACAATCCAAGATGCAATCAAGGCATATTTCTACTTCTTATTCATCGATTTGAATTTGATGTGTTCAATTCTTGCACGTTCAGATGTTAACCTTTCATTTCTTTATTGTGCTGATTCCAAGGTTCTTTTACAACAATCCGGTTATTCTATTTCAAAATCAATCCATTCAAAAAAGCAACACTATTTTTTATTCTTATAACTTAGACAATTGAAAAACTGCCATAAAATATTTTTGGATTGCTCAACATTCGCATTTTAGAGGGAATGCCACAATAACATAGAGGTCTTTATCCTGAGATCACTTCATCTCTTGCCCTAACAGACCGTAAGCTAGAAATGGTGTCTCTTTTGATTGTAAAATTAAATAGCTAAATCTTCAATGTACACAGAGATACTAGGTTAAGGTTATGTATGTGTGTGTAAATATTTAACATTTCAAGTACCAAAACGACAATAATAACATTTCACATTTTGCACAGTCCTAATGAGTAATTTGGATTATTGTAATCTGGATATATGTTATCTCAAGACATCATGTTGCAATCTAGATTATTGCCAGAAATTATACTTCTGCAACTCTCAAATAGTCACAAATTTTATATGGAAATTAATCAATGAGTAACTCCATGATTTGTTTGAATGCTATTTTATGAATTTGGCATTAACATTTGGCTTTAAACAAGGCAAGCCTTGCCCAAAACATTCCTAGAGCAAGCCTTGGAGAAATATAATCAGGCCACAAAAAAAAAAATATATATATATATATATATATATAAAAGTAAGCTAGTATAACCACTATATATATCCCCAATGATCTCTACATCCCAGATTCCCAACACAGGCTGGATGAAAAATACCAAAACATGTAAACCACCAACTCCATTCTTTAGTAGCTAGAGATAATCTAGAGTGCCATAAAACCAAGGAAAAAACTAGACCACCAACAAAAACCAAGGATATGTAAGTCAAATATACAAGCAACAAAAGAACAAGGGAATTTATAGGTGTAAACAAGAAAAAAAATTCCTTCAAATTTTTGTAAATGTTTTAAAAATGTTTCTAAAATGGCCAGCCCTAAACTTATAAATCCTAAGCATTACAGTCACCAGTACAACTTGTATACAATACTATTCATTTTTTACCAAAAGGGCATAGACAACCCAAATTGAAGGATATTAATGTAGTGTGTAAAAATGTTATTCCTAACTAATTTAATTTTTATGTTAACCTTCATTAGGCAAGATCATTATAGGGACACAAATTTTATTTACCTTTCAACCTAAATATCATTTTTTTGGAGCTTTTGGTGTGGTGGAGTGGAGCACAGATGGGGCTTAAGAAGGCTGGTTCCATTGCACATATGGATTTTGTCGAGAGATGTTATTTTGTGTTTGGCACAGAAAGGAACCCAGATTCGAGAGGGAGAGGGAGAGAGAAGAAGAGAGGTGATTTTGTGTTTGGCTGAGAAAGGAACTCAAATTTGAGAAGGAAAATGAGAGGGAGAGAGAAGAAGATTGGTGATTCTTCTTACTCATAAGACAAAATCCAATACATTAGACTTCATTTCACTCTCCTATAGAATGCCTACATTGCATTTTCCTATTGGCCATTGGGAAAACACGTTTGGCACCCATTTGGCCTGAAGTGCCACTCAATTTAGAACTCTTAGGGTCTAAAAATATAATACACTTTGGGACTTTTCCTTCCAAAACTTAGCATTTTTAAATAATCAAAAGACTTTTCTAAGTAAAATAATAGAAACGAGGACTTGGTAAAGTCCGGGTTTTCACAGGAAAGCTTTCCGATCTTTTCACTTTTTTTTTGTTGTTGGAAAATTACTAGAAATTTCCCATGTTTGTTGGAGAAAATGTGGGAAGCTCTTTCAGGAAAGCTTTCCATGTTTTTTCATGTTTGCTGGAAATTTTCCTACAATTTCTCAACAGCCAAACAATGACTTTAGCATTGAAATTTATTTTCAATATCGGTATTAGATTTTAAGGCAAATATGGGTCCATTCTCAACAATGACTCGAAGAAAATCATGAGGAAGTTCCTCTAGGAGAGTAGGGCTGAGCAGAAATCCGAAAATTTGACTCCAACCCCGACTCCGCTCTTGGTGAAGGCAGAGTCGGAGTCTTTTTCTAAGGAAAGTCTGAGTCGGAGTCAAAATCGGAGGTGGAGCTGAACCGACTCCGACTTTGATGCCCTAGCTCTAACTCTGACTCCGCTCCGACTTCACTCCAATATTGTACATATTTAATAAAAATATATGTATTTTTCTATATATTAATCATATAAATATAATAACATGTAATAATAATGTATAAATACGAAAATGCATAATAACATATAACACCAATAGATAAACACTAATATATAAATAATAAATTTATAATAGCATGTAATACTAATGTATAATAACTAAAGTATTGATTATGTAGATTTTATATAACTATATCTTATATAGTTAGTTAAACTCAATAATATATATACTAGTATGAGTTAATTATTATTATAAAAATATCTATATTTTTTATACATTAATCATATATATTTTATATAACTATAACTTATTTAGTGAGTTAAATACTAGTATGAACAAATGTACCTAAAATAATACACTTTTACTATAATAACATGTAACACTAATGTACCTAATATACCCTGTAGTAGTAATGTATAGACTATAGTAATTAATCTATGATTCTATAATAACTTATAACATGTAATACTAATTTTTTTGCTTTTTTCCTCAGCCACAAGTTGGAATGAAATTCGTTGTAATTTGTATTAGTTCTTTTGTTGTAAGTTGTAACTTGTTGATGGAATTAAAACTTGATAGATGATGAGCCATGAGTTCATTGGATAATTTGGGAGGATAGATGATGATGGATAATTAGTTTGTAATTTTGGTTATGTATTTTTAATTTGTAATTTTGTATAAATGATTTTAATTTGTAATTTTGGTTATGTATTTTTCATGTGTGTATCATAGTTGGAAAATTTCTTATTGCCAGTTTAAATTTTGTTTTATTTTACAGTGTTCAAGATTTTAATGTATGTATCAAGTTTTAAGGATTTAAGGATGAAGGATCCTTGTGTGAATGATTTCTTTTTAGAAATTTGGTTAAATAAATTAGAAATTATATTTTAAAAAAATTGATATGGAAGCTCAAATTCGATTAGAGTCTAAAATTGTAAAATTTAAATATTAAATGAATTAAGAAAAAAGTCTAATAAAAAAACCTAACTCCGACTCCGCTCCGACAAGTTAGAGTCGGAGTCGGAGTAGAGCCTATAAAAGTTGGAGGTCGGATTTGATCTCCGACAAAGTTAGAGTCGGAGTACTTTATCGGAGGATGACAATACCGACCCCGAAAAGTCGGTCCTCAACCCTATAGGAGAGGGTGTCCTCGAAGGTGGATTTGTAGACATAATTCCAGACTTGTGTCTGGTTAGATGAGATCGGTTTGGAATGTTTGGATGCTAAATCGGGTCGGGTCGGACCCAAACACAAACCAGGATGGTTGGGTTATGATAAACTTAAAATCTAGTCCGTACTATATTGCTTTGACTTATTGGAAAACATGGTAACATTTACATGTAGATTTGTTTTTTTTTTAAAAAAAAATTTAAGAATATATTGAAATAATATTTAGATTTTTTTTTTTAATTTAAGAATATATTGAAATAATAAAAAAAGGACAAAAATTGGATTTTTTTATTTTTATTTTTATTTTTTAATATTTAAAAGTTGGGGTGGAATCTCTTTATTTAATATTTAGCCCTGGTTGAGCCACCACACTGAGTACTTTTCCGACTCAAATCCGCGGGACGCAACCATGAGTACTTCTCCCACTCATTCCGAGCAACCCTCCCAAAACCCTAACGCCATGATCATTCAAGAATCGGAATCAAATCCTCTAGGCTCTCGTACCGAATCCCCCAAAACCATAGCCCTTGTTGAACCAGCAGATCCCCACCTAGACGATCCTATCCCTAATCAAATTAACCCAATCCAAGATGACCCTGAACCAATCTCAGCTCTAACTCCCCGAATCTCCGACCCTCCCACCTCTCGTCGAGCACCTAAGCGCAAGAAGAATGCCCATAAGCGCCGTCTCGCCCGGCAGAAGTCCCAGAAGAAGTTTCGAGCCCTCGTAGAAACCCTCAAGCCCATCCCTTTTGTCCCCTCCAAAACCCTAGACTTCCAAAGCCACGAGGAGCTTCTGAAGCGGCTCGGGCTGTGGGAATTTGTCCACATCGAGTTCGACAAGACCCTCCGAGCCGATCTCCTCGCCGAGCTGGTCGCCAGTTACAACTCGCAGAATCGGTGTAGCTATGTGAATTCCGCTCGAATCAATGTCAACCGAGCTGATTTGGCTCGCGCATTGAAGTTGCCGTTGCCCGTAAAGAAGAGTTCACCGCTGCTGGAAACTGCCGCGGAATCACCGGATTCGATCGCGTTTATCGAGGATTTCGTGTCGAATTGGATGCTTTTGCACGAGGATACGTGGATGATGCCGAAAGAGGTGTTGAATTGGACCAAGATGATCAAGGAAGGACATTTTGAGAAGGTAGAATGGGCTGGTTTAATATGGTTCATGGTTGAGAAGGAGCTGCTGCAAGCCCCGAGGCTGGCCAATTGTTACTACGCCTCTCATTTGCAGTATCTAATAAGATCACAGAAAGATGATTTGCTGAAGGAAGAGCCTAAATTAGACCAGGTTGATGTGGAGGTGGAGGAGGAGGAAGACGAGGAGGATATGGACGTTAGTGGGGACGTGAAGTTGGGTACGGTTGAAGATTATCTTGGGCACGAATCGGGGGATGTGAAGATTGATGCAAGTGAAGATTCTCGGGGGCACGAATTGGGGGATGTGAAGATGGATGAAGTTGAAGATTCTCGGGGGAACGAACTGGCGGATATGAAGACGGGCGCGGTTGAAGATTCTTGGGAGCACGAATGTGGGAATGTGAAGATGTCTGCGGGTGAGGATTCTCGAGGGCATGCATTTAGGGATGTGGACCTAAGTGTGGGTGAGGATTCTCATGGGCACGAATTGCGGGATTTGAAGATGGATGCTGTTGAGGAATCTCGAGGGCACGAGCTGGGGGATGTGAAGATGGCTGTGGTTGAAGACTCTCGGGTGCACGAATTGGAGGAGCATAGTATTGAATTGAGTCTCGGGCAAGATAATGTGGAGAGAGTTGAAGAGAAGGTGGAGAGTGTTGAGATTGACAAGGAGCGTGTTGGGGATGAGGATGTTATGGATTTTGATGGATGTAGGGAGGAGTATAAGGATGAGGAAGAAGGTGGGGCATGGCTTTTGGATAGGAAGAGCAGTATGGGCGTTGTAGGCGAGCCATTTTTCAGGCGTTGTAGTGTTGGTGAAATTAAGGGCTTGGGTTGTGACGAGGAAAAGAGAGAAGAAGCGGGAGAAGAAGCAGAAGAAGGAGAGGATGAAGGACAAGATGAAGAAGAAGAAGGAGAACAGGAGGTTGGTGGATTTCATCTTTCGCCGAAGTGCAACCCGCTTGATGGGTTGGCTTCACGGAGTCTGATTCAGGCAATGGAAGCGGCCCAAATGCCTTTTAGCACAGGATTGGAACTCCGTGATCACTCAGCAGGGGATTTTTTGTCATCTAGGGTGGATAATGGGATGATTGCTGGTAGTTCATCGCTTTTTGGTAATACTAACAAGAAAGGGCTTGATCATGAGAACGATGGCATTCATCACTCTCTTAATGGTGGTCATAAGAGGTTGAGGAGTGATGGGCCATGGGATGGAAAAGAGGCTGACTTTGATATGTGTATGGAGCAAGTACAGCATTGGGTTGGTAAAGCTAGAATGATGTATGCTGCCAAAGAACAGGCTTGTGAGGAAGCTACCGTGAATCAACAGATCTTACTGAATGAGTTGGAGCAGCGGGATCGTATAATTGAACACATTCGAACGACTAAGTATGAAGAGCAACAGAAGAAACAAGTGGAGGTGTATCGGCTCGAGCGTGAACTCTATATGATGGCAAATCTGTTGGAGGGATATAGGAAGGCGTTGAAGGAATCTGATAGGGCATTTGCTGAATACAGATCACGCTTCCCACAGCCTGAAGAGCCACTTTACAAGGATGTTCCTGGCTCTGGAGGTCTTGTACTGAGCACCTCTGAACTGGAAAAGCAACGGTTGAAACAAGCAGAAGAAGACAGGATAACCCGTTTGGTGATTGAGAAGAAGTTTAAAGACGTTGAAGCAGAATTGAATACTAAATTTGAAGCACATTTTCAAGGGGTTGATTTGCTTGGGAATAGGTTGCTGGACGTTGAGAATGGAGTAAAAGTACTCAAGGAATCCATTGCAAAACGTAAGGTTTCGGAAACATCAGAAGGGACTCCCGATGAATGATAAACTAGTCAGTAAGTCTTCACTCTTGTGCTTTCAATTTGTAAACATGAGGAGCAGAACATATTTATAATATTCAACTTGAAACTTCCTCATCATATTTTTATCTATGAGTGTATCTAAATCTATTATTTCTGCTGGTGTCTTGAAGTGCTAAAGGTTCTGTCATTATGCTAATTACCGACATTTTCCTCCAAATCTGCATCAATCTATGCGCTTTATCTGCTTATGCAATGAGAATCTATTGGTTTTGTCCTTCCTTCTTATTATGTAGATTCCATTTCATGTTGATTGCTTGGAACTGGTAATACAATGGGAACGAAAAGGTACTACCAACAACCAAAATACCAAATGCAACTAAAACCTGTTTTGTACTGTCTATTTTTCCCATCCTCAACTCCATTCACCAAATCTTTAATTTAAACCACTTTGGGTTTGGATTGGGTAAATTTAAGCTTTTGGCTATTTCAAAATTTTTTAGCTTCATATCCCTGTAAACAAGAAGTTCTCTGGTTGTTTTCTCCAGACTACATCTGCACACTCTTGGTCTTTATTGTGCCTACAGCTAATGTGACACCTCTGATTCTCACGTATGGAAATACGAGAATCATGATATCGGGATGATGACAATACTGGTCACACACCCCAAACGATAGTGCACATGCAAAAAGTGTATAACAAAAATCGAAGCGGATAAATAAAAGTTAGTCAACTAAGTACCATAATTTTAAATATATATTTCCCAAAATAAAAATTCCTTCAAGAGTTATATAGTAATCTGGTAAAAATATAATATAAACCAAAATACATAACAAAAGTGGAAAACAAAATCCAAAACACGAAAAGTGACCTTAGGTCACTCTTCCGGTGGAGCTGAAGCCTCAGGCTCAACGTCCTCATCTGCATCAAATCTACGAAACAGAATCATATGGTTCGAATGCCAAGAGAGATTATGAGTCTAATTAAGTAATCAACCAAATAAATTAACATGACACGGCACAACCCTTTTATGTTAACACGACACGACACGATCCATTTGGACACGAACATAATCTTTTAACTCATTTGACTTGATTAATTTTATATAAATATTAAAATTAAAATATTTATAAAACAAATATAAACTAACTATAAGTTCAAAATTACGATCTCAACAATATCAAATACGATAAACACATTGTAATAGTATTAATGTTATAATCCCAAATATGATGATACATAAAAATCTTTAACAAATTTGGAACTTGAAGAAGGAAGTGTAGTGTCCTCTTTGCTCTTGTTGTTCTCTAAGATTTGAAGGATTGCACAAAAGCTCTTTGTAGCAACTTAATGCCTTGGAAGCAGTCATGCTCCCCTGCATTGAACATGCAAAAAATGAAGATGAAATAGCCATTACACTTTATAGAGTCAAGAACTTTAGATCCCGGTAATTACAAACAACAACAATATTAAATTAGAACAAAGGAAAAAAAAAAAAAAAGATATAACACAATCTTGATTCGAGCCTTCCTTATCAAATACGTATGACTCTTTGAAGAAATTTATCAAACATCTTCCCTGCATTACTTTCCTTTTGTTACAGAGCATTCCATTTACATTTTGTTGGTTTCCTTATTACAATACAGTATACTACATGTTAGCAAGTGAAACAACCAAGTTAACTGCAAACCTACCAGTATGCATAAAGCCCACAACAAAACTAGAACCAGCAGGAAAGTATTGGTAGGTGTCTTGTCCTGCTTACATAATTATTAAAAAAGGGCCTGATGTTAAATTTGTTGCTTCGTATTCACATTTACAAAGATGACAAGATAAAAGCACATGTTGTGCTAGTTTGACCATGTTGTTTCTACTTTCTACCACCAATTCTCTTTCCGGAAACCCAGTTGTACTCCAAGGAAATTCAATTATTTCAAATGGGAAACTGTAACCCAAAACTAGAAAAACTTTAATACACGTTTTTCTCTTAAAAAGAAAAGAAAAGAAATCAACGCTCATTTTAACTTTTTCATAACACATGTTAATGAATATACCCAAATGGTAGTTATCGTACTGCTTTATAAGCATATAATGCCACTACAATTGCAACAGTTTTCCAAACTGTTAAGCCGCTGGAAAGAGACTAAAAAAAGTGTGATCAATATGCCATGGATCCAAGTCCAAGTAGCCACCACCACCCCCAAGACCCGCACCTTATCCTTGCAAAACTTAAAATCTCTTTCAGCCAGGGCTCCAAAATTCACAATTTAGAGCAACCCATTGAGCCAAAAAGCAAATGATTAAAAACAAAGCATAATTTAGAGTGTCATCAACTCACCGAAAACACCATCAATTAGTTTTCATCTGACCATCACAAGCACATCGAAGGCCAGTTTATATGAATGTAAGATGATCCAATAGGTCAAAATTCAAATGCCAGGAAATATTACGATAAAGATTAAAAAATCCTCCACTCCATTGAAGATTACCACATAAAAAATAAAATAAAATAAAAAATCATAACTAAAACTTGATATCTTAATAAAAAAAAAAAAATTGACAAAAAGGAAAAAACAAACTCGAAAAATACCTACAGTGGTGGACTTGCCAACAGCACCTTTGCCAGAAGCAACGGCTAATTGGGGGGGGGGGGGGGGGGTTGGGGGGCAGTTGGCACGGCTAGGATGCAAAGATGAGATAGCGAGCAACTGAGAGAGGAAAAGGTATGAGAGAGAGAGAGAGAGCAGACACAGACAGAGATTTACCTGTGGCGGGGTGCTGCAACAGACGATGGAGAGGACCTCTTGAAGAACATTGAAGGAGACCTCAAATCTGAAAATGTAGTCACAAAAATCTCATATCTGAAAATCTAGCCACAAAATCTCATATCTGAAAATATAGATTTGACGTTGAAGTGCCTTACCGTTCGAGCTTGAATGCTTGTGCGAGAGGCAGAGTGAGAGGTTTTTCAAGGAGATGAGAGTCAGTATGTGAAGATTGAAGAGTAAGAAATAAGAATAGAAATAAAAGTTTCTAAGATGTGAATTTGTGAGGATGAGAGACGAGACTGAGTGCGGGCCATGACGAGTGTAGTAACTTAGGGTTTTTTAGTTTTTAGGTTAAGGGTAAAAATGTAATTTTAAATTTCTTAGCAGGTTATAACGGGTCATAATGGGTTAACCCGTTACTGACCCGTTAAGCAATCATGTCTTAACAAGTCAATCCGTTTTAACCCAAACCCGATAAGGTTAAACCCAAACCTGTTTTTATTATATCCTGTTCGTGTTGGGTTAACGCATATTGCCACCCCTAGCTTGACCCGAATGCTCTATTTATTTTTTAAACCATTATCTCAAAAGATAAAGCACGCGACATTCTCGAGAGCATTATGTTTTGTCTTTTTTAAACCATTATATTTGTTTATTTTATTATTTTCAGAAAAATTTCATCTCATTTAATCTCATCTTAATCATTACATCTTTTTTAATTTTTTATATAAAATAAAATAAACAATTCAAACTTTTTAAATTCCAATACAAAAATAATATTAAAATAATATTTTATTCAACTTTTAACTTTAATATCAATCTATCTCATCTTATTTCTGAAAACAAACGAGGCATTAAGTGGCTTAATGTTGGCATGGTGGTCACAACTCCATTTTGATGTGCTTTCGGTCTCTATCTCTGGTAATATTATGTTATAGTCACAAAAAGATTATATATAAATAAATATATAATTGACATGATTTTATATAATACGTTAGATCTATTTTACGATAGAAGTAACTTTAAAATCTAATGTACCACATCAAGTTGTATCAATTTGTTGTTTTACTTTTGTGGAATCTCTTTGTAATTAAAATATTTCTCTATTTTTAATGTTAGTGTATAATGGTTTGGAATTCATGTATTTTCTATTTCTTTGATCTATGGCCCATACAAATGGAGGTCAAAATATTTCTCTAGGAAAACATGAAAAAATATGTTATACTAAATGGAGTATAAATAAATTTACAAGTCCATATAGATGGGTAAGTCCACAAGTTATAATTTTTGGGAATGTGGTTTAGACAATGATTTTTGAAGGTTTTAATGAGCCAATATTTTTAGAAGTTAAATTGAGGTCTATCGGACAATTTTCATTTGGCTGTAAAAGTTTATTTTAAGACCAGTTAAGGTGTAGTTGATGATTTTGGATAGTATTGGTGGGTTAATATTTTTGGCAAGTCAATTGAAATTTATGAGATAATATTAAATATGTGGCACCTCGTCCCTCATGAAAGATTAGGTGAGGTATTGTGATGCCAAAGATGTTGGCCGATTGGTCATCCAGAAGAATGGTCAAGCTTGTAGTAATCCAAAGGAAAGTACACGTGTATGGAGTTGGTTCAATTACAACGAAAATATAAATGGGACACAGTTAGTCATCCATATGATCAAGTATGTATGTACCAGAATCTAAACTTCGTAAAAAGGGCTTCTCGCCTTTCATATCCTCAAAACATTATATTGTTAAAGAATACATAGGGTTAGTTGCCACAATCAGCCAACTAAGTTACAAATGAACGCTTGGCTCGGTTGTGAACATCCTACAAAGGGTACAAAGTAGCTATGGTGAATTCTAATGCTAAGATGGTCCTAGTCTCCTTGGTCAAGACTCAGGCGAGATTGACTCCTCTTTCTCAGGCATCATATTGGGATTTGAACTTGCACCAAAGTCGATGATTTCGAGATAAAACTATAGGTAAATTAGGTAGCTATGACAAGACCATTAATGAAATAAAATGCTATAAGAGATACAATGAAAATATTTCATGTAAATAATGGAAGTACGAGTAAGTGCATGGGGAGGTATCACCCTCTCTCTTGCATATTCATGTATCCTCAGAATAGCCAGTGAGGAATAATCCTTAGTGAAAACATATCTATATATATGCATGACGAGAAATCACTTTTTGGAGACGTAGCCCTGTCTTTATGCAAAATAGATAAAAACTCACTAATACTTTTATGGCGAGGAGTTACCCATCTCCATGTAATAGAAAAACCTATAAAAATCAGTATTGGGTCAAGTATTATTTTGTACTCATAGGCACTTCCACCACTACTCATAGGCACACATTTGCTCACAAGTACATAGTTGCTCAAAGGCACACTCTTGCTCATCAGCACACACTTAAACTTATTGCCCTTAAGATGCTACTCTACTCGACCACAACTGACTCAAAGAGACCAGCATGTGATACATCGGGGGATCCCACGTCTCGACTATTAGGTGAGGCTAAGTACGGTTAGGATTGTTCATCCGGGTTTCGGATCGGGTATCTAGATATACCTGGCTATGACTCGGGCCAAAACTCGGATGAATTCAAGTTTTTATAACCCGGGAATCCGGGTTCCGGCCTTTACCCGGTTTTTTTTTTTTAACCACTACAAAGGCTATATACCATAAAATTTTTTTCCCAGACAAAGATGTTCTTGTAAAGCATTTTTGTTTTAATCTAAAGCCTATATTCTATTACATTTGAAAAATATTTTTTTATATATAAAAAACTGATTATCTTTTTAACTAAATGCATCTAAAAAATAGAAATTCAATATTTATAACCCACTTCATATTACATTATTTGGTATTTAATTACATTACAAAATAAAAAATTACAAGCCATTGTATCATCATCAGTTCAATCAGAAGAGTTTCTGCAATACTCTTGCTAGATCCAGATCTCTTTCTTCACTGCTCCATTTGGATCTTATGCGATGGGTCTATTTTCACAATCCCCATTAACACTTATATGTATACTCCACTACTTAAACATAAAAGATATATAACCATCACTTTCGGTGTCTAAGTCCAATTTGTTGACTACAGTATATGCTCCAACTTCCCCACCCATATTGACTGGACTAATCTAAAAGTTAAAAGTTCCAAGCAAAAATAATAGTAATAATACTAACAACAACAACAATAATAATAATAGTAAAGATAAAGAAAGTGTCCAAGCCAAAAATGGAATAACATGTCCTACAAGAACAAAAGATAATGACATTACAAATAAAAAAAAAAAATATAAGAAACAATAGTGATATAAAACTTAAGTCATTGAACAAGAAGTTTGACCAGATTTAAGCCAAAAAACAAGCCATATACCAACCAGGTCCAACCCATTTTCCCTGCCAAAGTTATGACAACCACAAACACAAGCTCAAACACACGCACGCAGCATTCTAAGAATATTAGTTGGGAGACTGATCTTGAGAATCACCAAGTCTTTTCACTTTGTTTCTCATTTTGGTTGTTTTTCTCTTCGGGTTTGAGCTACAACTTAAGTTAAAAGTTACTTTTTGATAGTTACTATTGCCTTTTGGTTGAAAAAAAAGACTACTAAATTTATGTGCCGCTTAACAAACAAATGGCATTTGGTGCAAGCTTCATATGTAAAAGGTTGAATCCAAACTCATTGACCACTTGAAATTTAAGGCCTTAACATGTGGTGGAGGTTGGCACCTTCTTAAATTATGGGCCAACTCATGATTGCAATTTTCTTCTTTGGATTTCTCAGAGTCTTTGTATTGCTGTAACTCCTTATTACAGTTGTTTTCAATTCACTCATGAAAGCAAACCATCTTGTATGTTTTCAGTAAAAGGATTGGGCAGGTGAAAAAATTACCCCCCTTTGGATGAGGCATCTCGCTGGCCAAAAAATTTCAAAAAAGAAAATCAAAACCATCTTCTCAACAAATAGCAGATCCCAAAAAATTTAGCAAAGCATGGCAAAATGCAATTTCTATAAACCAACTTTTGATCTGTTTGGTATCATATTTTGATGCACAAAGAAAATAGAAGCAAGGAATCAAATAATAGTACAATGATGTGTGCTTGAATGCAACACTTGCTTGGGATATAATTAATCATGATGATTAGGTATAGATCAATAAAGCATTATTTTGATATTTATAAATATTGCATGTACGTCAACCATATCCAAGATCATTAATTTACTTAAGACTGGTAATTACACCAATCATAATGTCCACACTTTTTGAGCAGTTTTACTCAAGATCAAGCTCATAATGATTAGGTGTTACATACAAGCTGTTCACATCATAATCTATATCACTTCCTTCAGATTTTCCTTAAAACATAGCCATCCATGCATATATACTTGTTCTTGCCCACAAATTATTTTCAACAGATAAATACCCACAACTTCAAAATTTCATTAAATATTGCTAAGAAATTGGGCACTGCATGCATATCCCAAATGAAGTAAAGAATATTGCCATACTTTTGAAACATATTCAACATACTCAACAATTTTTTTCTTAGCATTTTGCAGATCTAAACCCATTACCCACGGCTCTAGCATTCTTTAGATCTAAACTCATTCCTCCAAATAATAATAACCCATTAACCACGGCTCTAGTATTTTGCAGCTAACAGAATACTCCTCAAACATTCAAACAAATCTACATAAAAATACTCATCATACATTCAAACATTCTCAAAAAAAAAAAAAAAAAAAACCCCAAAATCAACAAATAGAGAACACAACAGAGGGAATAAAGAAAACATACCCAAACGGAAATAAGTTATAATCCCTTGGATCCGAAAGCACTTCCACCGTTCAATGAATTGCAGGATCAAAAGAAGAAGATGATCGGTGAGCCGCTCAATCAAAAGAAGGTTCCGGACAAAACAAAAGCACTAGTGCTTGAAGGGATGAGAGAGAGAGAGAGAGAGGCGGCGCTAGAATAGAAGTAGGGTTTTTTTTTTTTTTTTTTAGTTTATAAAACCCAGGTACCGGGTTTTAAACTCGGGTCCCAGATTTAAAATCTGGTACCCGAACCGGATTAATCTGGTTTTTCAAATCCGGGTGCCAGCTCGAATTTGACCCGGGCGGAAAACCGGAACCTGAATCCGGTATAACCGGAACCTGAATCCGGTATAACCGAATTCCGAAAAATCCGGTCGGGATAAACAGCCTTAAGTATGGCATCATTTCACCCTACTTCCTACGAGATATTCTCCTTCCCGTATGATAATCCGGCCGGGATTAATAGCCCTAAGTACGGCATCATTTCACCCTACTCCCTACGAGATATTCTCCTTCCCGTATGATGTTCTTGGTAATGCTTCATGGAATGGTTTCAAGGAATTCTCCGTCTTGTACCATGATGATAGACTCTCACTAACTCCTCATATACACACACATACAGAGGTATCCAGGCTCCCACAAGATATCAACATCAATAGTAGAAAACAGTTAAAAGCACCGAAAACGTTATAAGCATCAGAAATCAGAGAGTAAATATAATTAGAAAAATAATGCTAAAAATATTTATTTCTCTTAGAAGCAGAAAAATAAGATTACAGAGATGATGCAATGCCTCTCAGACACAACATTCACCCCCATTATCTAGCACTATCTCATAAGTTAATCTACATTTCTATGTTAGAAGTCTCCTTGTTGTCTCCTTGCTACTTACTTTTCCCAAGAAGTCACATTCTCAAGCTCTTTCGGTGAATAAGGGGTCTCAAAAGGGAGATCTTGTTCCATGTCCAAATTCTTTAAATAGAGTGGAAATGTTAGATGTCATTTTTGATGTATCTCTGACTCTAAGTATGCTTAGATAAGACCCTTTCATCCTTATCTTTTCATACTGCAGAATGATAGAGATAGGTAACCCATGTATGGTCAGTACACCCATACGGTCCACCAACTCCTCCATCCCTCATTGAACAGGGGTTCTTCACATGGCGTTGGGCCATGCTTCTGCATCCAATTAATATGGCTTGTCGTGCTTTCACCTTTAATTTCAGACCCACTTCTGACAAGACCTTTTGGATGGGTTATGGTTGAGTATGGTACTGACATCCTTCTCAACTCTTCTGTGCTATCCTAGAAAGTTTTCATGACTGGTTGCATCAATTGTTGATCGTAATTCCTCTTTGGCGAGTAACCCTTTCTCGCTTTGGGTAGTTGGTGCACAACTCGCTTGAGCTCATTCATCCTTTGATTTCTTGTTCTTATCCTCACAGTAGATGGTTTTTCTCACTTGCTTACCATCGTCGAGTTCCTCATCTCGACCTCACTTTGGGATATATTAGTTGGATCCCCATGTAGTGTCTACTCACTCAGATGTTGAATTAGCTGCACTCGGTGTCTCTTGTTACTGGTTCTTAAGATCATTGGAGTCCTTCTCATCTTTGGCTTTCCTTCAACTCCACAAATGGTCTCTCTCTTTTCATGTCAGGTAGGACCCTTGGACTGCATGAAATGAGTATGGCATGGAGTCCAGGTAAGTATTACATTTATACTCTTTTAGAGTTTTTTAAATAAATGAAAATGAAAATGAAATATTTTTCCTATAAGATGCTTTACTAAATGACACGAAACACGTTTTACGAAAGAATGTTAAATATAAGTTTTCAAGCATAAGTACGTAACGGCCCTCCTTGGTAATCCCTTTTTATGCACCCCAAATATGTAAGTGTATGCATGTGAATTGATGATATACGTGATAAGTACTGTATGTATTTTCACAAAATGAAAGAACTGAAAGCACTAAAAGAACTTAAACGAATGAAAGGACTGAATGCTTTAATGTATGAAAATACATAAAGGCCACATGAATGAACGAATAAAGGTACCAAATGACTGGACTGGGCAAATTGTAATGCCGGGTAAGTAGTACTGGTAGTGCACCCAGTGCTTGATAAAGTGCAAAAATTGCATGATTAAGCTGTTTAAGTGAATTAATTGTTTAACCAAAAAAATAGTTAAGCACTTAATTATGTAGTTGATTAATCAATTGATAAATTCTGATAATTTACACTTGAAAAGATTTATTATACATCTAGGCCACATCAAAATTAATATCTCAATTTTTCTCCTCCCATTGTGAAAACTTAATCCTAATTGATGTAGGACATTTTTAGAAAATGGCTATCAATTGAACTAGCTGACAAAAAAATAAGAGGACCACACACTTAGAGCTGGGAGTGTACTGGAGCGTGGCCTCATGGAAACAGCAGCGGCAGAGTGTTCCTCAGCTCGGTCTGCAGCCAACCAACTCACGCACACGAAAAGCAATGAGAACGTGGCCTCACAGGAGAGAATCACAACAGTTTTTCTTGGTCGGTGTGGATCTCCTTAAGGAGGGGATGAGTTGTATTTGGATCAGTGAATGTTTTCTTGAGGATTATTTTATTTTTGGTCGACGCTGTTTTTTTAGTTTTTTTTTTTGGGAGGGGGGGAGGGAACGTTTTACGCAAGGGGTGATGATATTCTCGCGGCCCAAGTTTTTCTCTTTTTCCCCTTTTCCGTAACATTGGCATGGGTTTTTATTTTATTTTCAACTTCTGCAATTTTGTTTAGACAATGATTTCAAATGTTAGGGTTCATTCCTTTTGGGCATTTTGCTAATATAGAGATGATAGGCTAGACTTTTAGATAGGGATTCAAGGAGTAACCCATGACTATTTTGGGTTGGATTTTCTTCAATGTTATGTATTTTTATGATTAACTTGTTGAAGTATATTTCAGTTTGTATCTAGAAGGAATTGAAGTACTTTGTTCTTGATTTAGCTTAGTTGTAGACGTAAAAGCACAATTGATATTTGAACAAGTAACAAGACTTTGATGGTTTTCTTTCATTGTTTTATAGTTGTTATATAATCTGTCAAGACATTTTATTAGGCCAAATATTGTGGTTCATTGCTATATTATCCAACCATAACTTCTAGGAATGAGAGAATGGTTGAGAGAGGAGGAAAAGAAAAGTAAACCCATCACCAAATCAATGGGTGAAAATTATATCCCAAGTGTTTGTTTTATTGTTTCCTACAAGTTCAATTCATTTGCTACACACTTTCTTTAAACCTCTTAGTTTTGGTAATTTTAGAAGTATAGATTCACTTTTATTTTCAATTTTACTTGTTTTAAACTTCCCAAACAACCATTACCTTCACTCTTAAACCAATCCATGCCCCTTTGATAAATAGTCATCATTTTGAGTTGATACATATAGTGATTAATACTTGAAGTTTATTTCACATCCTTTTTTTATTTGTTCATTGCTATACCCTTTTAGTTGAAGCTTCATTTTCCTTTTCAGAAAATGTTGTTGCCATAGTTAGGACTGAGATATTAATGTTTGCTTAATTCCCTTTGTCCCTATGAAATCGATCTTGAGATTTACCCTCGTATTACTTTGACAGCTTCTATGCTTGGAAGTCGAAATTATAAACTGATCAAGTTTTTGTAGCGCTAGATGTATAATAAATCTTTTCAAGTGTAAATTATCAGAATTTATCAATTGACTAATCAACTACATAATTAAGTGCTTAACTATTTTTTTGGTTAAACAATTAATTCACTTAAACAGCTTAATCATGCAATTTTTACACTTAATCAACTACTTAATTAAGTGCACCCTAACAGAATGGATTCCTAACCCGTAATGGGCTAAATCAAGGTCCAAAAGACCGCTAACCCTCACACATGGGGTGTAACAGTGTGCAACGGTCAATGAAAGTGATAAGAAAGAATGTATGTATGTTAAGAAATGATGTATGCATGATAAGACTCTTTAAGAAATGAAGGCAGCGAGGCATGGGGAACTGTTTTACAAAAAAAAAAAAAACCTTTTTAAGAAAAACCCCACCTCACAACGTTTTAAAATGAAATGAATATTTATGTATGGTATGTATGGAGTGATGAATGCATGACTAAAAACCTATGTTGTTATATTTTAAGCGTATAAAGTAATGCTTACGAGTCACCGACTCGTTTTAGTTTTTATGTGTGCCCTCTTAGGGATAAGATGAGCATGATGCATTAGGACAGACATGGCCCAAGGGGACAAGCACGGAAGCCTAAGCACAAAGTTTTGTACAAGACACTTTAATTATAAAATTTAATGTTTTCCTCTGTAGCCTTTTAAATTAAGAAGCGTGTTTTAATTATAAACATGATGTTTTTTGTATCCTGGTATGGAAGGAAAAGAAATTTGAAAACAAACGATAACTCCCCTTTATTTTCTTAAAATCATATTCTAAAGGTGATGTGAACCCCAAGCGACTCGCTTTGAGACCCAACAACAATATTGGAAAAACAAACTCAAAAAAGCCAAATTCAAGTCAATGGATGGAGAATTTAAACCCGTTGAGAATTCGTTTAAAAAACCTAGATTATATTAAAATCTAAACCCGTTGAAGAACCTGTCTCAAGAACCCGGATTATAAGGAGGAACACCACAAAGATTGTGATTTACCTTTGATACGTTCAAAAGTTCAATTAAAAACAAGAGGAGTAAACTTAACTCACCAATAAAATTCAATAATGTCTGATCTTTTGAAGTGGTTGGTTATATCCTTTAAATAACCTTCTCAAAACATGATAAAATTCTAAACTAAAATTTGTGAACCTTTCTCTCAAAAATGCCCTTGAGTGAACAATGGTGCAGCTACTGTACCGTGAATAGTGCCATGCTACAGTAACCCCCCTTGAAGCCCTAGTTCAACAAAATGATAACTTTCCCAACATGCCCTTAAATCCTTCTCATAATAAAACGAATTATTCTAAGCTAATAAAATAAGTCTTTTAAATGAATTAACTAAGTTGAACGTCTTCAAGTGCCCAATGTCTTTAAGTCATGTTGCTCTCTTTCATAGCTTATATCAAATTAATCAAAACTGGATTTTCATCATTCAAGCCCATCTTAAATGTTGGGCTCCTGCTAGACCCGTCCCAAGTGGATTGCATCAATCTATGCATTGCTTCCTTACTCTTCTTAACTCTCGATCTTGTAATTGCTCCATTTGGAACTTACGAAAGATCTTTAAGGCTTTGTCCACCTTGGGGCCCATCAAAAGGTCCCAGCACAAGGATGGGCATTATAATGTTCCTCAGCATTTTGGGAATATATCAAGATGTCATCTATGAATACTACCATAAATGAGTCCAAGAATAGTCAGAACACTATTCATAAGATCCAAGAAAGCTATTGGGATGGTTGCTTGCCCGAAAGGCATTACAATGAACTCGTAGTGATCATATATGGTCTGAAAAGCTGTCTTAGACACGTTAGCATCCTTAATTCTTAGGTGATGATATTCTGACATTAGATCGATCTTGAAAAAGATTATAGCTCCTTGCAATTGATCAAATAGGTCATTTATTCTAGGTAGTAAGTACCTATTATTGATGATCACTTTATTCAACTCCTAATAATCGACAAACATCCTAAGGGTTCAATCATTCTTCTTCACAAGCAATACCGACACTCCCCAAGGTGAGGTACTGGGTCTAGTGAGTCATTTTACCAAAAATTCTTACAGTTGACCCTTTAGTTCATTCAATTCTATTGGAGCCATCCTATAGGGTGCCCTATGAACCAAAACAATTCCTAATTCTAGGTCAACTGCAAATTCTATTTCCCTAGTAGGGGGCATCCCTGACAATTCCTCAAAACTTCTAGGAAATTCTCTTACTATTGGTATATCCTCTACTTCCCTATGCATTCATTTTCTCAAGGTCAAGTGCACTAGATAAGCCTCAGCCCCTTTTGCTAATTCTTTCCTGACTTTCATTGAGGTGACAACCTTGTGTAGGGCGTATAGTTTACTTCCCTTAAAAACCTTAGCTTCTATTCTCGACAATTGAAAGGATATAGCCCTTGAATGACAATCTATAATTGCAAAGTGACTGTAACCAATCCACTCCTAAGATAATGTCGAAAGCTAGTGTACTGAACACAATCAAGTCGGCCTCCAAAGTCACTCCCCCTATTTCCAATGGACATCCCATAATTATCTTAGTACAAAATATTGTCTCCTCATTCAGTGGAGCCATCGTGATGTCTTGGCTCATTGGCTGTAGATTTTGGGTGTAGGTTTCCTTTATGACGTATCTCTTACCCCAGGTATGCTTGGACATGAGTCTTTTATCCTTGTCTTGTCATACTGTAGGATGACAAAGATAAGTGACTAGGGTATGGTCTGCACACCCATACGGTCCGCCAACTCCTCCATCCCTCCTTGAACAAAGGTTCTCCACATGGGATTGGGCCATGCTTCTGTGTCTAGTTGACACAACTTGCCATGCCTTCACCTTTAATTGCAGAACCACTCTTGATGAGATCCTTCAATTGGGGTATGGCTTTGAGTATGGTACTAACACCCTTCTGAAATCCTCTGTGCTATCTCAAAAAGTTCACGTGAATGGTTGCTTCAATAGTTATTCGTAGTTCCTCTTTGGTGAGCAACCATTTCTCGCCTTGGGTGGTTAGTGAACAACTTGCTTGAGCTCTTTTGTCAATCTAATTTCTTGTTCTCATCCTCACAATAGGTGGCTTTTCTCGCTTGCCTACTTTGGTCGAGCTTCTAGTCTCTACCTCGCCCTGAGACATTTCAGTAGGATCCCCATGCGGTGCCTACTCGCCTAGATGCTGAACTAGCTACACTTAGTGTCTCTTGCTGGTAGTTCTTAAGACCATTGAAGTACTTCTTGTCTTTGCTTTTTCTTCAACTCCATAAATGGTCTATCTCCTTTCACGTTAGGTAGGACCCTCACATAATAGAATAGGTCACAAGCCCAAAATTTGATTATAGTGGATTACAGAATTTTGTTGAGCTTAATTATTATTTTAAAACCCATTTAATATTTTTGTACAGATTGGGCTCCTATTTAATTACTATTACGTCCAAGAATTATTTTAAAAGTCAAAAACTAATTATTGGACAAGTTGAGGTTACTTTAGACTTAATCCCTACCCATTAGAATTTATTAGTTGACTTAGCTATAAAAATATGGGCAAGCTCAAGAGCTTAGATAGACCCATCAAGTGACCCAAAAATTTTATTAAGTCATAAAAGAACCAATCCACAAAATAGACCCAAGGGAAAACCCTAGGACCCATGGGCCAAACACATAAAAATGGACCTAGCCCATATATGCATGTGGAAAGACCAACCCAAGGCCCAAAACCGAAAAACCCCAACCTATGTATTTATATAGGCCCCTCTCATGCACAATGGAACATCTCCCTCAACTAGGGTTGTCGCAAATGCCATAGACACAACAACCATACACAACCCGCCCTACTTCCAGCCTCCCTCCATTGTCGCAACACCTTCCATGGCCAAACTGCCTCCCTCTCTCCTCCTAGCCCTATGTCAACCTAGCAAACCAAGAAGCTATGTCCATTGCATTACATCAAGAGCTTCCTCTATGTCTAGTCTAGCAGCTACAACACTATTGCCTTCATTTCTGTTAGCCATGAAACCACTGTAGGAACCTAGCTTGAGCCCCTACTACAAACAAGGTAGACAACCACCATAATTTTGCCCTCATGGAGTGTGATGCTTCAATGAGTGCTATTGGAGTTGTACATATGCAAAAAAATAAACCTATAACATTTTATAGCCAAGCTTTGAAGGGAATGGTCCTAGCTTTATCCACTTATGAAAAAGAACTCTATGCTTTGGTTATGATAGTGCAGAAATGGAGAACCTATTTTCTAGGGCACCCTTTTGTAGTCAAAACAGACCAACAAAACTTAAATATATTTAGGAACAAAAAGTGAGAACACCTATGCAGCACAAATAGATTTCAAAATTGTTGGGGGTACGACTTGTTGGTTGAATACAAGAAGGGCCAAGATAACAAGGTAACAAACGCTTTGTCAAAGGGATCTAAAATAGAAATCTTAGGGTGGAGGCAACTCTGGTAGTCATTTCACTTCCTACACTTGGCTGGTGGGAAGAGATCAAAGGGAGTGACACTAAAGATCCGAAGATCCAAGAATTATTCTCAAGGTTCCACAAAGGTGATTTACCCCACTTATGCTGTAAGGAATGGACTTGTATTTTATAAACAGAGGTTAGTGGTGGCTGATGACAAAACCCTTAGGCAAACGTTACTACACCTATTACACACAACCCTATGGGAGGACATTTTGGTTATGATAAGACTCTCAATAGACTCAAAAGGGATTTTTCTTGGGTAGGAGTGAAGGCTGAGGTGAAACAACTTATCAAGAATTGTGACATTTGCGAAAGTGTCAAAACTAACCAAACCAAGCCTAGTGGCCTACTGCAACTGCTTCCAATCCCTTCATAATCGTGGACTCAGATTTCTATGGATTTCATTAAAGGGTTACCCATTTCACAAGGGTTCAATAGTTTATGGGTATTAGTGGATAGACTCATAAAGTATGGTCACTTTATTACTCTAACTCACCATTTCTTTGCAAAAATAGAAGCTCAATTGTTTACAAACCATGTCCTAAAACTGCATGGAATGCCCAATTATATTGTGTCTGACAGAGAAAACACCTTCACTAGCCTTTTTTGCGAGTTTCTTAAGTTACAAGGGGTCTAGCTTGTAATTAGTACTTCTTACCATCCACAATTAGATAGACAATATGAAGCAATTAACAAGTGCATAGAGAATTATTTAAGGTGCTTTACAAGGGATAGGCCTCTGGATTAGGCTCAATGGGTTTCCCTAGTTGAATGGTGGTACAACACCACTAAGCACTCTTCAATTTGTATGACCCATTTCCAAGCCTTGTATGGTTATCCTCCTCTTAGGTTATTAAACTACATGCCAAGGACATCTAAGGTCAAAGTTGTGGAAGAAGCCCTACAGTCAAGGGAACACATGGTACAAATCCTAAAACTAAACCTACAAAGGGCTCAAAATCAAATGAAATTTTGACGACTTGAAACTGCAGTTGACTGTTGCAAGTTGCCAAAATTTAAAGCTCATGCCTAGGTTTTATGGACTTTTTCACCCAAAATGTTGGATCTTAGTGTATCGGCTCCAACTTCCTCCAACCTCAGCCATACATCCAATGTACCATCTATCCCAATTGAAGAAAAAGCTTGGCCAATGGGACTTAACCCTTGCAATCTTTTTGCCAATCAACTTAGAGAGGGTCTTCAACCCAAAACCAGAGAAGGTGTTAAGCCGTCGCGTTTGCAAGTCCAAGAACCTGCCTCTCACTTAGCTACCAGTGCAGTGGCATGGACAACACACTGATGATGCAACCTAGGAGTCATAGGAGCAGGTGAAGCTCTCTTACCCACACCTTGTGGGCAATGTGCTCTAAAGGGGGAGGCTCTATCACATAGGTCAAATTGAAAAAGACTGATTGAAGATATGAAGTTGGGAAGGGGTTTCTATCTTCTGATGTAGGTATTAGGCTAGTGGGCCAAACTGTTATGTTGGGTTTTAAGAATTACTTAACTTGAGTCCAATGGGCCAATAAGCCCATTTGTTAGTCTCAATCTGCTGTTTGTTGTTGCATTGTAAGAGTCTAGAAGGGAATCTATAGGTGGTTATATTCCCACTTGTGTCAATCACTATTTGAGGGTAGGGTATGTATGAAATAAGGAAAGCAAGAAATTATCATAATTCAGTTATACTCTCTCTCTCTCTCTCTCTCTCTCTATATATATATATATATATATATAAGTGAGCTAGTGACCATTTTATTAAGCAATTATCCAGTAAATTTTACAAAGTTCTACATGTTTGTTATAGCCAGGATGTGGGCATGGGTTGGCGTGTTGAGGAAAGCGGCTAGGCTACTATTCAACTGAAGGAAGTAGGATCTGTTTTCGATTCCTAAAACAGGGAAAATATTGGGTCACGGTGGCGCAATCATGGCTCTTGGTTTGCGGTGGCTTTTGGCAACGTTCATGGTGGAGGACGACGAAGAGAAGCAGTGCTAGGTGGTGTACAAGGAGGTACGTCGATTCCGCGACATGATAACCCGGTTGAGCCTCACGGTTTATGTTAAAAAAAGAGGCTGCGCAATGGTAAGGATGGTAGCTGGGTAGTGGTCTTGACTGGTCTCATGAGATACGGTGGCTCGCGTTGGGTCTTTCATGGGGGAGGTGACTTGAACGGGTTGTGTCTTGGGTTTTGGCGGTTGAGGATGTACCTGACATTGAGGTTCCATGCATGGTGTTGTGCAGTTTGCTACATGAGAGAAGGTCAGACGGTGGTGCACGGAAGAGTTGATAGCTGGCGATGTAGCTAACACAAATTACTTAATATTTTCGACAAGTGGGAGTTAATGATTTGCTTTTGTCTCTTCTTCCAAGTAAGAAACCTCAATTTGTTGGGTTTCCGTCCCTCTATCTTTCTATATCTAGCTAACATTGACAAACACTATCATCCTTTTAAGTATTGTCTTTCTATATTTGATTCTAGGTGACAAGTTCAAGCAAGTCACATTCAATGCTTAGATAATGCATAAATTCCACTAATTAAAGATTTTGTATATTTAAAGAGTTAAACGGTAACTCTTTTAACATAGGAGTTGACGTACGTATTGTATTAGTCTTGAATTAGATTTCAGTGACTGTTGGTAAAGGAGTGTCATGGTTGTTAGTTCGAGTAGCAAGCAAGTGGATCTTTAATTGGTTCTTGTGTTAAACTTGGTTGTTATGCTTTGAAGAATGTGCACTTTGGACTTGTATTTCAAAAGGAGTGGTTAAGCAAGTAGAAGAACAAAACCTTAGATCCTTTCTTGTGGAAGGGAATTAGCGAAATTTTGTTATGGCCAGAATATTTTGGGAAATGCTTTATGCATATATCCCGTGGTTTATGAGTTTTGAAAATCAGATGTGAGCATAATGTAAATGTCTTTGTGGTATGTTTGCATCTCTCGTGGTGTGATGTTTTCGTGGAGGCCTTGTGGTTGGATGGTCATTACTTTGAATTTTGTTGTGTTACAAAGATAACTTTTGATTATATAGAGAGTTTGTAACTTTTGACAATAGGAAATCTCATGTAACTTCAAATATCATTAAGATCATAGCAAAATGTGATCACATCAATGTAAAAAATCGTATCTCTAATATTCAATAAACATAAGCTTCCAAAGTACCGATCTAAATGAGTTATTCTCACGAAAATCAGGTTTCTATACATATCATGTGAAATTTATTTTGAACTAGCTTGTCAGTACGTAATCGGTTACTTATCCTTAAGCTTTCCTTCCAAACTTTTGCTTTCGGTCATTGCTACAACGATCGGCAAGTGTTTTAAGTGTTGGCCTAAATACACACGCAAGACTAGCTTGTGTGTTTGACAAAACTATTGGGCTTATGAACCTAATTTGGGCTTCTGTAAAAAATATGGCTTATGGGTCCAATAACAAATCTATTCATTAAGTATCCTAAACGATCGTCATCTTAAATCCTTGTATATTGTATTTTGTAACTCTTAACTATCGCTATGCTTTTAATCAAGAATTTCATGCTTGGAGTATTACACATGCGTCCTATAATGTTGAGGTTCTAGGAGAGATAAATACCACGCAGCAATGAACTAAAGTATGCTTGCTAAATACACCTCACTAGTTAGTTATCGTCCTGATTGGGATCTACTACAAATCTGTATAGATTTTTTTTCTCGAAGTTGAAAATGATTTGGATTGACAATCTTTGGACACAATTGAATTAAAAAAAGTAACAAATATTGTAGCTAATACAACAACTAGGAAGTAAGGAAACATCATTCAAACTATTGCTATGTTGATGCATGTAGTCATGAACATTTTTGGGACTTTTCCCTTTGTAGAATTGGGTTGTACAGTATGATCTCTGGGGTTTAACACAAGGTTGTTTACTTTACCCTCATGAGCTATCATATTTTTGTTATCATTTTCGTTTATCTATGTTTTTAAGGTCACTAGTCTCAAGAATATATTTATAGGATTGGTTGAATTGCGTGCTCATGTGGAAATGCCCTGCTTTTCTTGATATTTAATGAGTTGTAATTTCTTTGCTATCTAAAGGTATAGATTATTCACGAAATAGAAAGAGGAAAAATAATCCAACATGAAACAGTATAGACTAATGCTTGATTTATGCTATCCTTGCTATAATCTGGACAATTTTAGGACTCTAACAAGTCATTTCTTTGCCCTTGTATTAGTATCAAAATGACTATTGTGGAGGAATGTCCATTGAAGTAAAATGAGCATGGCTCAACATTATGACAAATAGCTTTTTTTTTTCTCCATAATTTCCATTATAAAAATGCTTTAACCACAAAGAGATTCCACAAAAGTAAACTCACAAACTGACTTGACTTAATTTGGTACGTTAAATTTTAAAATTACTTTTATTGTAAAGTAAATCTAATGTATTATATGAAGCCATGTCAGTTTGGAGGTTTACTTCTGTAAAATCTTTTTATAGATATAACACTTCTCTTTGCATTATGTTAGTTGCTTGTTCTGCATTGAAGTTAAGATGTCATGTCCACTTTCAAGCAACATTGGCTAACGAGTAGTCTCAGCTGGTTGAGTTTTTCTTTTTTTTTTTTTCATTACTTTGAGAGTTGTGTTTTGCTTTATATTGTGTCTCATATTTATCCCATTTTTCTCCGTCGGATTGCTTGATGATGATTTGCCTTAAAGAGCTAACATGCATACATTAATCTGTTTAACCTTTTTGTTTGTGGCGTTTACTATCTTTTAAATTTTATTTTCTTTTGATTGGGTTGCTATTGTAAATATTAAAATTTGATCATGTGCTTATGATGGATTGTTTCACATGTTTCCTATGAAGATAAAAGAATTAATGATCTTATTTAAAAATTCGTTGTAACCGGATTTCTCCTTCTAGCACTTTGTATCACACCTTCAAGAGGTTTTAGTGTAGCATTTTGGTAGCACTTTGCTTATACTTAGATGTTCACGTCACAATTCTTATATTAATTTGTCTATGATTTCTAATGTGAAGCTTACATTTAATGCTTTTCATGTATCGTGTCAGTATTTTAGATATTGGAGTATTCATACAATTATGATAAGTTGCATATATATTATGAAGCTTATATTAAATGCTTTTCATATATCAAGTGATCAGTATTACATGCTTTGCACGTGCAGTCCCCATTAGGGTTCACTCCTAAAAGGGTAATGATACCCTTATATCCCATTACTACTTATTTACTACTCAAATCTACGTGACTTTATTCTTTTTCTCTTTAGCTTTGCCTTTTGCCCTTTTGTGCTGGAGACGAGGCTCCGCCTGGTTCACGGTGGAGAGGAAAGGTGTGAAAATTTTAGGGTTTGAGATTGTAGTTATGAATTTTAAAAGGAAAATGAAACTGATAGAGAGATTTGAATCTCAGAGATGGTGGAGGGATTGACAGGCATGTTCCTAAAACTAAGAGATTTGAATATCTGATAGTCGGACATAAAACTTATGACAAAAGATAGAGCAGAAGACAGAACGAAAGGAAGAAAAAAAAAAATAGTCACGTAAGCTTGTGGAGTAGTAAGGGTATCATTACCAGTCCAAAATAGACAGATCAGACCCCAAAATCGTAAAGAAACTGACAATTTGGTGGAATGAGTTAAATTGGCCAGCATGAACAATCTACTCACAACCAAAGCTGCAATGGATTCAAGTTTGCTTGACTAGCCATCCCAAGCACACCATACCTACAAACAACCACCAGGATACTTTTGCAGCCTTACTTGGAAACGGAACCATATATAGATGCTTGCCCAAGTCAAATACAGAAGCACCAAAGACGTGAAAAACACATAGCAAAAGACAACTGAAACACCTTAAATGGATGAGCAAGCACAGACGGACTGCAAAACGTAGCAAATTCAAACATGGAATTTTAATTTGTTTGAATACTTATAAGCATGTTGGAGATAAGTACATCTCCAAGCTAGCTCGCCATGAAGACTCCTACTTCGGCATTAAGAAGTGCGACCCTCAAACTTCTGATTTTATGGGTTCTATGGATGCCATTAAGGGCATGTTCTGAGAAGTACAGGCAACCAGTACATGATACAAAATCAATGAGAGAGAGGTATGAAAGCTGGGTGGCAATGCATGGCCGAAGATACAGCAATAAACAGGAATGGGAAATGCGTTTTGGAATTTACCAATTTAACGTCCAGTTCATTGACAGCATCAATTCTCAGAATTTGTCATTCCAACTCGTTGATAATAGATTTGCAGATATGACAAACGAGGAGTTTAGAGCCAACTACTTGGGATTTAGAGCCATGGCCTTGTGGCATCCACAGAAAAAGACAAACTTCAGCTATGACAAGAGTATCGATTTGCCATCAAGCGTGGATTGGAGAAAGAAAGGCGCGGTTACTCCAATTAAGGATCAGAGCCAATGTGGTAGGGATTTTGTACCTCTTTCCCAGAGTAATTTTGAGCGTTAAGAGCATGGTTGATGCCTACTAACTAGAGAATTGACTGCTAAAACGGTTTTTTCAAGCTTTCAAAACACTAGTCACTTCGTGCTGTTATAAATGACTATAACAGTAATAATAACAACAACAACAGGAACAATGACAGCATCCATATATAAGAAAATAATACGATGATGACGACAATGGTGAGGATGAAATAGGCCAGTAACATCATAATGCCTGAGAGTAGCTAAATCAGAGTTTTTGTTATTTGCAGAATTACAAGTATTCCGGCGCCACTGTAATTATTAAATGCTGCTTTTAAATTTATTGATGTTGCCAGTCTTAAATCTTAATCCCAAAGATTACAGGCAAGCAAACTCTAATACTACCTGCTTTTAATTCAGGTAGCTGTTGGGCATTCTCTTCAGTGGCAGCTGTGGAAGGTATCAACAAAATCAAAACAGGAAAGCTGAAATCTCTGTCAGAACAAGAGCTTATGGACTGTGATTTCAACACCTGGAATCATGGCTGCGATGGTGGATTCATGGACAAAGCATTTGCATTCATAAAAAAGAATGGTGGACTCACCACAGAAGAAAACTACCCTTACAAAGGATCACATGGCACCTGCAAGAAATCCAAAGAAAAAAACCATGCAGTGAAAATAAGTGGCTATGAGAGGGTACCTGCCAATAATGAGAAAAAACTGCAAGCAGCAGTTGCTCACCAACCCGTATCTGTAGCTGTAGATGCTTCTAGTCGGGAATTTCAATTCTATTCTAAAGGTATATTTAGTGGCCACTGTGGAACTGAACTCAATCATGGAGTCGCAGCAGTTGGCTATGGAGAAGAAGGTGGTAACAAGTACTGGCTGGTGAAGAATTCATGGAGCACTGACTGGGGTGAATCTGGTTATATAAAGTTGAGGCGTGATCTCAAAAATAAGCATGGTACTTGCGGCATTGCCATGGAGGCTAGCTACCCTCTTAAGAAATGAGCAATCTTGTTTGTTAAATTTGGCATTTTGTGTATGCAGAACAACAGGAAGTTAGCCTTATCAAGTTAATCTTGTGTAGCAAGTTCATGTAAACTTCAAATAAAAGATGAAATAAACTAAAACCTTGTCATATATATACGAAACGGGAAAATGGGACTTAATCATTGTTCACAGAGCTTCTCCAAGAACAAATTTTAATCCTACCTGCAGATCATAACCTGGAATAGTCGATAACTTTATCGTTTGGTTATCAGAATCTTCATTTTTACCTTTTTTAGTTTTTTAATTTCCATTCATGTTGAGATCTATTTTCATCGACCTTAAATTAGCCATTTCATGCAGATTATGGTAACCATATGAAGTTTCTACCGCAGTAAGAGCTTTTCAATGCCATACTCAGTATCATGGAGACAGCCCAACGTTCAGCTAATGTTTATTGGAATATGCCAACCCTTCTGCCTTAGACTAGGCGAATCTCGCCATTGGTGTTGCATAAATCAAACGAGTATGGAGTCTCAATTAGAAAAGTCACAGATTGTCTGAAAAAGATGGAAATGACTTTTGGCATTCAACTGATTAAAATGGAAAAAAGTGATTTATCAGCAACAAAACGTCCAACTGAAGGTTGAACTAAGCAGGTTTCAACCTCATTAGGATGCACTAGAGAAATGAAGATACAAGGATATATTCAACTCAGAAAAATGAACTTCCGACGATTCTATGATTTTAAGGATCAGGAGTTCCAGGAGGCAGTTGGGTGGCCGCATTTCGCCAAAGAGAGAAACAGTCCTAAAACAGATTTACATGGCAACGGCTTGAAGAAGCTGTTACATCGTACCTGTCTTGAGACGGCAACTCCTAATTCTTTCTAGTATATCTATGTCAATAGGCCCTAGGAAACAGTGTTCAAAGGCTGGATTATCAGTTAAACCATTGTACGTGGCAACAACCAACAAGATGACTTGTAAAGCCAATTCTAGCCAAAAACAAGGAATTCTTTTCAAACAATAATTGTTTATTAATTTTACAGACAAAAAAGAAAGCTATTTAATCCAGCTTCTAAAAATTATAACCAAATTGTATAACACAAAATTCCCAGGATTAATGATATATTTTGGGGGGGAAAAAAGGCCCCGGACAAAGTAGCCCTGTGAGAAATTAAAAGAACGTTGGAGGGAAGATAAAAAAGAGGACTGACATATGTAGAGAATCGATTTAACTACTGCTGGAAGTCTGAAGACAGGATAGAAAGCAGACGGGGGAATTCAACAAATTAACAGCAACCTTCCACTGTGTACCTTCGCTTCTTAATTTCAGTATAAATTTTCCTAATATTTTCCATAATTAACCTGTTTTTCTATTGCCAAGTTTCCAAATGTCACATGTAATGTATATTCGAAAAACCGAGACTTGTCCACTGTAACTGAAACAAAAAAGAGACTTGTCAACTGTAACTGCAAAGGACAATGGATTGAAGGGGGATACTCATTCCCATGACAGTCAATCGACCTCCAAAAAGGATTTCCTATGCATAGCTAAACATCGGGCTGCTTTCTAATACGTGAAGGATTTAAACTCCATTCATGTATTTCTTTCAATCCGGAATATATTTTGCTCTAATGGTCTAGCTGGAGGAACAGAAACACAAGGACTCCAGTTTTGCAATGTAACAAGCTTGAGTACTCCTTCCTGTTCATTTTAAAAAGGAGTTGGGCGCCCCTCTTGAGCATCAGTTGCAGGTATGAGCAGCAACATTTTCCATGGAAGGTAATGCAGCTGAGCGCCTGACAAAATAATACTGACACCAAAGTTCAGAAGCTAGTTGCTGTTGCAAAATTTACTAGGTCCGTCCCAGATTGAGCTTTACCTAGCCCACTCCCAAAGCAACTGCAATGTGCTAAGACCTTAACTCTGAGAATCTTTGCCTAACAGTACAAGCAAGCTCCCATTCCCCAATACCAGCAAGCCTCTCAACCACCTTTTGCCTGACCTTGATATACGGTAAAAAACCTCTCTCTGCCATCCCCATCGCAACCTTTCCAGCCAAAATATACTCACTACACTCCAAACAACCCTCAAGGACAACCTCATAGCTGTCAAACCCAACAGCAGAACCCTCTCTCTCCAAGAACTCAATCATCTCAACTGCTTTCCATATCTCTCTGTTTGCCCGCAATGCTACTGCTACCTTTACCACTGTTGCCTGCCTTGGCATCAATCCCATTTTTGCCACCATTTCCTTCAGCATATCTGTGGCATCGTTAGTTTTTCTGACTGTAGACAGTGCACCAATCACAATGCCATAACTCTCCAAATCAGGAACACATCCTGCCCCAACCATGCCCTTCAAAACTTTAACTGCCTCCACCAATTGATCAACACGGCAGAGAGATGATATCAGATAATTACATGTACCACAGTCAGGACGATATCCAATTGATTGCATCTCCAATAGGATGTTAGGGACACATTCAGATTGGCATCGGCGTTCCAGCCATGCTGAGGAGAGGAGGAGATGAGTTTGCAGGACAGGGATGCAGCCAGAGTAAAGCATTCTTTGAAGAATGGCAAGTGCAAGAGGGAGGGGTTTGGGGCTTTGGAGTGTGTATAAAAGAAGACATGCATAGGCTATCCAGGGACGAGAGCGAGGTCTAAGAGGGATAAAAGACTGCAAAATTTCATCAATGATTTGCATTCTGATGTTCCGAGGAAAGGTCGAGAGGAATGAGAATGGATTTGGATTCTGGATGGCTTCTTTTGAAGAAAGAAGGTCAGGAATCTTTTGGTACATTTTGACTGCAACTGCAGCTTTTAAAGATTCTTCTAGTGGTGGGAGTGAGGAATATCGGTGAAGCGAAGTAAGTCGGAAGAGACAATAATGAAAAAGAGGACCAGATCTGTAAAGTTTTGCTGCTCCAGTTACCATATTTGAGGCCATAGAACATCACTATCCCAGTGGGGCAGCATGTGTCACAGCATGAACCTGCAGAGTTTGGTCTTTATTAATGACAAGAGCAGGAAAAATGTATGGGATGAAGACTTAGTAAATAGAAGATAAGGAAACATACATCACATGATAAAACAATATGTTAAGCTTCTTCAAAGGGAAGGTTGAAGGGTATGATTGTCACACCACATACCCAGGGGCGAACCCTTCTAACTTGAAATCCACAATAATAAGAACTTAGATACAAAAATCCTCCAATCTTAATTATCCCAACAACTCTTCCAGAGAATTTTTTTTTTTTTTTATAGGTAACCCTTCCAGAGAAAATAAACTAAACACTAATAAATATTATCCCAAAATCTAACAAAACTAGTTATGCCACATGACACTTATCACACATTTCTCTTCTAATCTTGTCACATGTCATTTATTCCAACTATCACAATCATCAAAGTCATCTGAAAAATAGTGGAGATAAAGGGGTGAGTTATCAACAACTCAGTAAGTAGCGAACCTATACCAATGTATAACCATGAGCTAGTCACAAAATGCTGAACAAAACAAAGTCTCGAAATAACATAGCGATATTTCAGAAATGTATATTTATAATAATAATTACTTATCAAAAAAATTTATTTACAATAATATAGACAAAAGACCTTTGGCAAAAGCATAACTGAAACAACATCATAACAAAATAGAAGCCATGTTTACTCCCGTGGCAAGGTTGTGCAAACCTCGGCAGCCAACTAGGTAAAAACAGAACTTGAAATCTCCCCCTTTTAAATTCGGTGCACCAAGCGTGCATATAGGAAAGACCTACCAATAGAGATGTTGGTACCAGCGTAATAACAGAGGCCACAATTTTACACCCATGGTAAGGTCAGAACAAAAGCAAAAACAAAAATTTATGCCATATGGTTTTCAAATACAATACCATAATACAACAAAGTATTGAATAGATAAATATCATATATTCACATAAAAATTTCAGGCATCATCATTTTTATGCGGTTGTGTACAAAGTACCAAAAATGCTCATGTGTACAAGTCATGACAAAAATACTTTATTTTTACGTTCAGATACAAAGAATAGTGCAGAAAACAACCGTCAAGTTTTTCACAAAATCAACCTCAGTCAGTTTTTGGCAAAGTCAAGCATAAAAGCACCGCTCCCCTGAACTACACAACTGAGTTGAGCAAAACTGATCGAAAGCTAACAGAAGTCTATACAATCTATAAGTATGAAAAATAAATAACCTAACACTTCTAAAATAAATGAGACAAAACATGTTAAATAACTCCATGACAATAACCCAATGATTCCCATTATTCTAACCCGATCACTCGCAACTTCAAGCCATAACTTCCAAGACTGGTCAGAACCACCATAATTTCACATATGTCCATTCAAATATTTCTTAAACACTCAGTACCTACGACCCATTTAATCAAATCTAACCACATCTCATCAAATATGTTTATACCACAGATTCCATATCTGAACATTTTGATAAATTGCATAGATACTCCGCACAGCCCTCTATTAATTATCATCCCGACCTAATTGACAACCGATGCAAATAAGCCTCTTTTTATCTTCTAGCCGACACTTTGAACCTCCAAGATTATTCTAGATATTTACCCAACTCCCCAAAGCAAGTTTATAAAGTCACCCAAACTCCACAACCGTACCATCTTCATCGCGCCCAATTTTCTGCCTGCCCAAGACGTGCACACCCAAATTCTCTTGAAGCTAACACTCGAAACCAAACTCCAAGAAGTCAACCCATAAACCGCCCGAAGGGACCACCATAACCTAATGCATCTAAATTACTTACCAGAACCAGAGACATAACTAACCAATTTTGCTGCCATACAATCAGTCACAAATTTTGACATTAATCCGCCCCAAACCCGATTTCCCAATTCGAACTAAATTACCAATTTCGACCTTGACCTTAACATCCAACAAACCTCAACTTACCGACTGTTCAACCGCCATAACAGCAACACAATTCTCCAACTAACAATCCAGCTTACTTCAAGAGACGGACTGCATGTTGGCGTTTGAACCCGGCGTGTCGTGCGACGTACTCCAAGTACGGTGTTGCGGAGGCTGCGGCAGGCTGTATAGGGATGAGCTATTAGTGAGATGGAGAGAGAGAGAGAGAGAGAGAGAGAGAGAGAGAGAGAGAGATAAGGACAGAGCGAGGTGGAAGGGAACTTACCGGCAAGATGAAGCTGCAACCGGAGGCTGCAAGGGACTGCGGAGCCAGAGAACGTCAACGGAAAACTGACAGAGGGGAGAGATAGAGAGAGAGAGAGAGAGAGAGAGAGAGACTGAAAGAGAGAGGAACCGAGGAACAGAAATATCGACGGAGCGAGACTTAAATACGGCGATGTGCTTGTGGTGCAAGGCTTCGGCTGCGGTGGAGGCGGCGTGGTGCAGCGGACGGACGGAACAGAGGGCGGACGGCGTGCAGCGGAGAATCACAGAATGAGAGAGATGTGCCCGGGGGGGTGGGGGTGGGGTGGGGGTGGTGGTGGTGGCGCTGGTGGGGGGCGCGCTTGACAGGGAAGAAGAAATTGTTAGTTTAGTCGACGTCGTTTTGATTTCTTTCCTGGCTGGTTGGGCTCATAACAGATCTTGGGCCTACGAATCCGGCTGGCCTGCTACAGTATCGGACTATGACAATAATATTAATTAAGTATTAGGCAAGGAGGGTGATTGCCGTCCAGCTCTTACTATCGACGTGATTTGCTAAGCACAAAGGAAAAGAAAGAGTATTTTAAATATAAATGAAAGCATGTTTCAGTCCGGGCTAAATAGAAGAACCGTTTATCTCATTTTTTTTTATCATTTTAATTTTTTAATATTTTTATATAAAATATAATAAATAATTTAATTTTTTTTAAATACTAAAACAATAATTATATTAAAAAATACTATTCTAATAATATTTTATTTAATTTTTAATTTTCATCTAAAATTATCTCATTTCATCTCACCATCCAACTCACACCTTAATCTCTTAAAATAAGATATCTCAACATAATAACATTGCACTTCCAGTATTACATGAACAACAGTACTTTTAAAGTTTTAAGACCTCTTACTCCAACCCCATATCAATGCCTCAAATTGAAAGCCTCAAATAATTGCAATAGTCAGTCAATAGCATAGAACGTATACAGTACTAAAATATAATTTGCATGATTCTAGATCGGGAAAAAATAAGGAAATAAAGGGAGTCATTACTACTAAGCAAAAATTATTTGAAATTACTCGCAACAGAATGATCAGTAACATTTGCCACTGCTGGTTTCAGCCTAATCATGGGTCTTACTACACATTATTGTCAAAGGATTCCATGGGCAACTCAGGTAAGAAATTACGCAAAGTTAAAGTAACCTATGCAGAGCTTTACCAAAGGAGAAGATCAACCGAGTGAGTGAAAACCAATCAAAATCTACTACACCCTCTGCGGAATTAAGAAACCAAGGTTTCTCAGAGAAAAATTGACAAACATGTCTTCTTCAGATTATTGTCAACACATTCTTGAGCAGTAAACGCTTGATGGCCTACTAGCACTGCCGTTTCTATTATTATACTGTTACTATTATTGTACTGAAGCATCTCAAAGATCTCAAAGGCACGAGGTTTCTACTTATAGTTGATTATTATTATACTACCTTGCCACACAGGGTAAAATGTTGCCTATTGTTACTGATACTGCTCTGTTATTGACCCCACCACGGACTTGAAATTATGGCTATGGTTACTGATACTGTTACTATTTAGCATCATGAGAAAGATTTTCTGTATTTAGGTTGATTTTGATTAAAACGACTCACTCCAGGTATGGGGTACGGGTTGTGACAAGATCAATGGTTCGAGCTTCCAAAGCAATGTTGGAGGCCGATCAGAGGGCTGTATAGATAGAGGCAATTGTTTAGATCTCTTCCCGACGACAAGATTTCTAGGGGAGGAGGGGTTTTTGGGCGCGCACTCCAAATACTTTTTTGGTCGTTCGTGTTCTTTATTTATGCAATGCAATACGACCATATCTCGACGTTCTTATATGATTTTTTTTTTTTGTTTTTTTTTTTGAAGTTGACGTTCTTATATGATTGAAAGATGGTAGCATGCATTAGATTGTCAATAATTATAAAGGGATATGATTGGTCATTTTATTGATTGGGATTTCGTTTATCGATTTTTATTTTTGTTTTCATCACAATAGGAAAGCATGCATGGGGTGTATGAATAAAATTAAGTTCATGACGAATAATGAGGTATATATTAGAGTTAATGAAAATTGCGGAAAAATCTTAGATTCCCTTTCCCAACTTGAACTCAAGAGAGGGTGGACTAAATAGACATTCATTAGCCTAGTTTGTTCTGCTTAGGATGAATGGGTAACGCTATATACAAATCTAGGATGTGTATTATAGGGCCATAGGCACCTTTAATCAAGTGGAGTCAGGTCGTGTCTGCTTGTTATAGTTTGGGTCATTTTTGCTGAAAAATCTGCTTGTATATTATATTTTCATATTCCATGTACAATGAGGTGGGACCTCGATATTTATAGCATATTACAGACAAGAGGAATATTCCTATTTAACCGAATTTCTACAGATAGCCATATATGTGAGTGGGTGTATTAATACAGGTCTGCTATAATAGATGGTTAGTGGAGGAGACTCTGGATGGCACAGGCAATGCAGGTGAGGCCTTTGGGTGGTACTGCATGAGGCGGTCTTGCACTAGGTGGTCCTGCATGGGATGATCTGTTGTGTGCCTTACACCTGCATTGTGTGTGGGTAAGTCTGCTGTGGAATCAGCTGTTGTGTGCCTTGCATCTGCCATGGACAATGTTGCATGTACTGCATGGTTTGCATGTACTGCATGGTTTGCATGCACTGCTTTAACAGGCTCCCTCAAGTCAAGTGGTAGAGAATGCAAGCGTAGACTTGAACATAGTTGATGGAAACATGCAGAGGACACAGGCTTGGTAAGCACATCGGCTAACTGGTCTTTTCTTGAAATGAAGGCCACTGATAGAGACTTATTAAGGATCCTGTCACACACAAAGTGGAAGTCTATTTCCACATGTTTTGTTCGTGTATGAAAGATAGGATTAGAGGAAATGTAAGTTGCTCCTAAATTGTCACAGTAGAGAGTGGGTGCTGTAGTAAGATGAACTCTAGCTAGGGTCTGGGCATAAATGTTGAACCCAAATCACTTTAGCAATAGAATTGGCCACCGCTTTGAATTCTGCTTCTATTAAGGACCTTGCAATTAATGGTTGCTTCCTTGAGAACCATGAGATGAGATTCATCTTGAGAAAATGTAGTATGCACTTGTAGATTTCCTGTCACCTGGGCACCCTGCCCAATCCATATCTGAGAAGGCTGTTAAATTCATTGTTGAAGACTTGGAAAAGAACAAGCCAAGATGAGGTGTCTGCTTGAGTTATTGAAGGATCCTCTTCACTGCTTGCTAGTGTGGGACACGAGGAGAATGCATGTATTGGCACATTTTGCTCGCTACAAAGGCTATATCAGGGTGTCTAAAGGATAGGTATTATGGGGAACCTATTGTACTTGTAAAGGGTAGGGTCTTTAGAGAGATTGCTAGAATGGAGGGTTAATTTTTCTTATATTGCCATGCGAGTTTTCATAGGTTTTGCAAAAGACATATTGGTGTGTTGTAGGAGATCAAAAATATATTTGTTTTGGGTAAGGAAAAGTCCTTTATTTGTATAAGTGGCCTCAATGCCTGAAAAGAAGTGAAACTTTCCAAAGCCACTAATTAGCACCATATTTGATCCTGTGACAAGAAGATCATCAATATAGACCAACACATAAATAATATTTGTGCCATAAAAGATTGGAAGAAGATATTATCCTTGACAAAGAAATGATTTGAGAAAAATTGAAAGAAGACATTGCCTACCCTCCAAAAAACTCCATCCTTTACTAGTTTTATAGCCTGCCAAATACTTATCCACCCAAAGGAAGGTCTTGGCCTAGATTAGCTTCTAAGACAGATGAATTTGCAAAATACTTAGCTTTAAAAATCCTACTAGGGAGAGAGTTTGGTAAAGTAAGAAACCTTCATACTTGTTTTCCCAATAGGACTAAATTGAAACTTGTCAAATCTCAAAACCAACCTCCCCCTTGCTGTTTACTAGTGCACATCACACTGCATGATCTCCAGTGAATTTTATGCCTAGTGTCAATATTGTCCCACCAAAAATTTAAAAACAAAAAGTTCAGCTTCTGACAGAGAGTTTTAGGTAGAAAAAAACACTCATGCAATATGTAGGCACAGATTGATGTAAAGCTTTAATAAGTCCAGCTTGAGAAAGAAACTTGTTCTTCTAGTTTCCCATCTTCCCCTTTACTTGATCTCTAATATCCTGAAAAGCCCTTATTCGAGATTTTCCCACCAATGAAGGCAGTCTAAGATATTTCTCCAAATTAGAAGAATCTTTTAGCCTAGCAATCTCCATAAGATAAACCTTAGTTGAAGGTTTAGTGTTTTTGTTGAAAAAATTGATGTTTTCTCTCTGGTAAGTAGCTGCCCAAAAGCTTCTTCATAGGGCCCCAAAATCTGATTAAGTCTTGGCCATTCAAACATATTAGCTAGATAGAAAACTAAACTGTCATCTATAAAAGATAAACGATTCATTGAAAATGCACCACTAGCAATAGGGACACCAGTAAAATCAATCCTTGATGTTCAGCAATAGAAAATTGAGAGCTTAGAGCTTCAGCACATAAAATGAAAACATATGGTGAAAGAGGGCAACCTTGTCTTACACCTCTTTGTGGTTTAAAAAACTGCTGAGGGGATCTGTTTACCAGTATGGAGAATGTTGATGTAAAAACACATTCCATAAGCAATTGAATCCAGTTTGGTGCAAAGCCTAACTTGCTCAACACAGCCTTAAGAAACACCCATTCCACACGGTCATATACCTAACTCAAATCTAGCTTCAAAGCCATAAGACCCTTCTTCCCAACAAGCATACTATTCATGGTATGGAAAGTCTCTTTATGAAGCTAATATGTTGTCAGAAATTAAACGATTAGACACAAAAGCACATTGAGTTTGTGACACAATGCTAGGCAGTATCCTCTTCAATCTATTAGCCAGAACTTTGGAAATAATCTTATATAGCACATTACAAAGGCTGATTGGACGACATTCAGTAATCAACTGAGGATTAAGCTTTTTTGGAATCATGACAAGAGAGTGAAATTAATCTCAACATTAATAGAGTTTTTAGAATTTAGAAAAGAAAGAACAGCCTGACATACCTCCTCTTTCACAATTGACCAGTGATTCATCTCAATCGTAACCTTCTCTAATAAATTGGCAAGACATAAATCAATATTTAAGTCATGTGTACAATTAGAAAACATTACATACAAAGGTCATGTTTGCATGGATGTTCAAACTAGGAGGAACTCCACCTAGGGTGTGATACCCCGTTTTTACGTGTATTTTCACTAAAGGGTTGTTTTTAATTTGAATAATATATTGGTTTATTTATTTTAAATTAATGTGTTTTAATTGGTTTTAATTTATTTGATGTGTTTAATTTATTTTAGTCGTTTTACGGTTTTTAATATCGTTTTCGGCGGATCGGTTTTTGGTCTCCGGAGTGAGGATTGGACCTCATGTCTTTTCTTTCCCCTTTTTCTTTTTCCCTTTTTCCTTTTCTTTTTCCTTCTTTTTCTTTCTTTTTCTTTCTTTTCTTCTTCTTTCTTCTCCTTTCTCTCCCACGTACGCCCAGCTGCCCCTTTTTTCTCATTCCCGTCGCTGCCACTTTGACCGGCCAGTTCTCCGCCGTCCAGCCACCGTTTGGTGCGCCGTCACCACCATTCTCTTCCCCTTCCACCAGAGATCATCCCCACCAATTTTCAGAGCCATCGGACCAGCCGTTAGCTTTCGAGAGCCGCCGGAAGTCGCTGCACCTGTTCTGTTTTTGCCCCTGTCGCCGGTTGCTTTCGCAGCCCAGAACCGCCCCTTGCCGGCGGCGTGGCCGACACCACCCAGCTAGTTTTCTTCCCCTCTCACCGGTGAACATCCCCACCAAGTTTCACCTCCATCCGAGCCACCGTTAGCCGCCACGAGCTCCTCCAAGCCATACGGTTTTTCACCGTTTCCGGCGCCGTCGCACCACCTCCGGCCACCATCTTTTCACAGCTTCTTCCCCTACCTCTTGCCGACCTAAACCACCCATTTCCTGCCTCGATCCGTTGCCGGAGCAGCTCCCACGAGCTCAACTCCGTTCAGCCCCTTTTTGGCCTTCGACCGCCATTTCCACCACCACCCACGGCCAAAACTCATTTCCCTTAGCTTCATAAATATCTCAAGGCCATTCTCAATCAATCCCGAGCCTTGGTTTGTCCCCGTTCGAAAATGGGTAATTTATTACCCACGACAACAGTGTAAATTACACTGTTACGTTGCTTTTTCTTCGCCGTTTGCAACGCCGGGTGTTTTCTAAAATTACCGTATAGCGCTGTAAGTATTTTCTAAACCCTATTTTCAGATTTAAATATATATTTCTCATTCAATTATTTATTGCTGCTGGTTGGTTGATTCCGGACGGAATCTGAGGAGTTCGGGGGTCGGATGGATGGAGGACGGAGTTGCTTGATTTATTGTTTTATGGTTGGTTGTTTGTCTTGGAGCATTGATAATTGCATTTGCATGATGCATGCACGTGTATTTTATTTTATTTGAGAAACCCTGTTTTGCTGGCGTGATTGGATTTTCGAGTGCGTGTGTCTCACGAGCCCAAGCCGGGATGGGTTATTATCTCGGTGGAGCTCCTCTGGTCACTCGGGAGTGGATAATACTGAGTGACGTCCCCTGAGTTGTTGTTGGGCGACGACGGGAGCGGGGCTAGAGGATGGCCCGGCCAGGTACGCGCGGGGCACGAGTCTGGGCATCGCTCTACTCACCGACTCCGTGGCCCTTCGTTGGCGAGGGCTAGAGGATGGCCTGGCCAGGTACGCGTGGGGCGCGAGTCTGGGCATCGCTCGTTTAGGTATCACATGCGTAGTCGTTACCTGCGGTGTGGCACAGAGCCAGGGTTTGCGGATGATCCCTAGGGGAGATCATGGTGCATGCATAACCGGTTTGTTTTTATGGTTTTCGAATGCGGGCCATTTTCTGGGAAAATGACGAGTTTTGGTTTTGAGGCTTTTGATCCATTTTCTGGGAAAATGGTAGTTTGGGCCATTATCTGGGATAATGGCGAGGCGTGGTTTTTAAAAATATGTTTTTATTGGGCCAAATGGGTTTTTGGCGTGCATGGAAAAATGTGGTTTTGCGGGGCATGTGCATTGGTTTTTCTTGCATCCATGTTGTTTGAGTTCTATGTGTTTTTATCTGGTGGTGTTTGGGTTTTACTTACCTGCGGTACCATTTTTGGTTCCGTAGCTTTTGGTGCAGAGTTCGAGGAGGAGGAGGCTGAGCCCGAGGATGCGGCTCCGCCAGGTTGCTGAAGTTATGCTTTGTACTTGATATTTTATTATATGCGTGTTTTGTAATATTTTATTTATGTACGTTTTGGAATAGCTTTGTATTAAACAAGAAAATTCTGGTACTTCGTTTTTGACTTGCTTATCCGCTGCATGTTTCTTTGTGCACATATGTTGCCTTTGCACACACTTGGCACCCGTCGATAGGATGGTGACCCGGGTTGTCACCATCCGGACGTCTCGATTTCCCCGTGTTCGGGCGTGGGGATTTGGGGGCGTCACATAGGGTGGGAAAATTTAGAATAGCTTTTGAAAGGTTAGCAAAAGAAGATTCAAACTTCCTTTCTAGTATTAGAGATGATGATGATGACAATGATGAGAATGATGATTCCTAGATGAGAAGAACGTCAAGGAAGTTAGGGCCTCCAAAAAATGATGATCGGAAGAAGGTAAAGTTGTTTATGAGGTTTCTTCAAGTTTTCATGATGCAACTTTACATTTCTCTCGGGGGGGGGGGAGGGTAAATATGAAACTTGTAACTATTTTTATATAGAGTTAGTTACAATTCAAGATGTGAATGACATGAAGTGTGAAGAAGGAAGCGTCTTGGTAGGATTAATGGCGGCGAATGTAAGGAAAAAATTTGATAAATATTGGGGTAACATTGCAAATATGAATTTGTTGTTGTATGTTGAGCTTGTTCTTGATCCTTGATATAAGATGAGATATCTTGGATTTTCATTAGAATCAATATATGTCCATGATCCAACAAAAGCTATTGATTTGAGCTGGAAGGTGAAAGATGCTTTAACCCGTATGTATGAGGCATATGCTGAAAATGAAGAAGTGAATAGTTCTGTTCAACAACAACAGCACACAAGTCCCCCACGTGAAGATATAAGTACTATAGTTAGTAGACTTGAGGATAGAAAGTACAGAGATTGGCCCTATTTAAGCAACGTCACAATTGGAAAACTCTTTGGAAAGCAAGTTAAAAGTTGATAGATATTTAGCTGAAAGTTGTAAGGAACAAAATGCAAGTTTTGACATTCTAAATTGGTGGATAGTTAATTATATTAGATATCAGATACTTTCAAAAGTTGTATGCGATGTACTTGCAATATTGGTATCTACAGTGGCCTCTCAATCTGCACTTAGCACGACGAGTTATATACTTAATAATTTTTTAAAGTAGTTTATCTCTGATGATGGTTGAGTATCTCTTTTGTGCATAGAATTGGCTTCATTTTTCTTTTTCTCTAATCAACCTTAGGACTTTAATGGATGAGGTGGAGGATTTTGAAAAATAGCTGGATATGGGTATGTAACAATAACAAATTTACTTCATTTTATATCTTTTATGATCTATATGTTATGTAAATTTATAGAATTTATTTTGTCTTATCTTTTATGCATAGAACTTATAAGGGAGGTTGAAAATCCTATGGAGGCATTGAATACAATGCCTACACCCAATACAAATGAATGAGGTGAGAAGAATATACTTTTATACTACTATACTACTTATTTTTGTTATTAAACTAAGACATTTAACATTTGTTTGCTATGTTTTTGCGGTAAAGTTGTGAAGACATGGAGTTTTGGACTTTGAAACTAAAGACTTGGAGTTGGAGTTTTTCTTTTTTCTTTTTTTCTTTTTTTATTACTATTCATTCATTTATAATTTGTAATTTGTAATTTTGATTTAGATGCATGGATTGTACTTTGTAAATTTTATTGCGTATTTTCTTTACTCTTTTTTGGTTTTGTAACTGGTTTTTCCCCTTTCATTTGGAGTTTGGATGGTTGGGACTTTTAGTTTTCTTAGTAATTTTTCCATTTTTCTATAATTTTCCTTTATTTATATTTTGGATGTTATTGCCATTTTGTATCTTTTTTTAGTTTTTTTTTTCTATTTTTTTTATGTTAATAATAATTTAGGTTCAAAATAGTCTCAAAATCATAACTTAGGCCAAAACTTGACTAGTAAAATCATTTGGGCCGAAACTGAAAATGTGGCTCACTGTAAGGGTCGGACCGAATGGACTGCCAACCACAAAATCTCCCAAGGACTAACCCGATGGAACCGAATTCACCCCAATATATGCCCAAGCAGAAAGTACTGATTGGCTAAAAGTGCACAAGTACTGTTCATATTTGTACGTTGAGAATGTATGCGTATGCATATTTTACATCCTAATTTGTGATCATGAGTACTGGAAGAAAAATATCGACTCCTACCAATACTTGATGATCAAGAGAATCTTGAAAAAATCTCTCTTCTAAGCTGGAAAAATGAAAATCATTTATTGCCTTGGATCGGTCCGGAATCAAAAAATAATCGTGTCATGATGATCTCATGCGCGCCTCGATCCAAATAATTGTGCTTTCTATGATATTCTATCGGCTTGCCATTGATGGGCAGGGCTATTATATTGACCTGCAATGTCATGACAATTAAGCAAACTAATTAGGAGTTTCTTATATAACAAATGGGATCTCAATAAGTTAAAAGAGTGAGAAAACAAGAGAAAAAATTATAATATATTAATTGATACAAGTCGAGCATGTGGAGACACATTCTTCAAATCTCTAATAAAAAAGGATATGAATTGTAAAAAAGTTTAAAACTAAAGGTCTGTTTGGAAACATAATTGTTCTTAGATATTTTCAGAGTACTTCACTACTATTTTCAAAGTATTCATTACTATTCACAAATCATCTGAGATACAAGTCTGTTTTATTTGTTTGGTGAAGTTGTTAGCTACAAGTAATTTATATATATATATATATATTACACAAACACCACAATTTTTGTCAATCCAAGACATAGTTCAACTAATTATTAGAGAGGGAGTACTTCTATAAATTGATCAAGACATAGTTCAAGCAGTACTGTAGAGAGATCATTAATATCTACATATTTCAATTGAAGAGTGGCTGGATGTGAGACATCAAACTATTTACTAACTTTGGTGCCATTACTACTTAACCATGCATGCATTTTAATTTTCCTGGTTAGTGTATCATCAGATGATGATGATTAGCCTGACATTGAATCTTGAATTGATCATGATTAATTAGGATTAATAGGCGTTGGGCTAGCTCGCTAATTAATTAAAGTTGTTTATATATAGATTAAAGAAATAGAAATTAATTACCTGGAACATAGTATTGTTGGTTAATTAATCCACCGATCGAGTTCTGCTGCATTAATGGAACACCACCACCATGATTTTCTTGCTTTGCTGATCTATCTTCATAATTTAAAGCTGTATAAAAATACGGATCATTAGAAGGATCCACGATGCCGTTCTGATCATTATCATGAATGAAACTCAACGAGTTTCCCATAATTCCACCAATATTCAATCCCTTATTATTTATCCCATTACTCCGGCCAGCACTCCATTCATTAATATTCAATCCCGTCGTCGCTTTGTATCCAGTACCCCATTGGCCTGATAATTGCATCACTTGATTTTGGTATTGCCTTTTGCACAGCTTAAGCTCATCATAAACCTTTCTATACTCTCCATAAGGACCCAAGATCGGATCTTTCTGCCTACACGAAGCTTCCCATATCAAGGAATCCACCGCCATTTTCCGATCTTCCTCCCTCAGATTTTTCACAATCTTTGTCACGTTGCTGACGCCGAAAACCATGTGAACGGCTTGAAATTCTCTTCTTCTATCTGCTGTAAAATAGGGTGCCAATACGCATTCCTCGGTGCACTTCTTTCTTTGATGTTTGCATGCAGCGCATGCAGGATGCGTTGTCCCCGCGGTGCTTTCAATATTTTCCCCTTGCATCTGATGACCTAAAAACACAAAAAGAAAAAAGAAAAAGAAAAAGAGAGAATGAAATCAGCAATAGCAGATCATGATTCTGTATTTTTCTCAAAGCAGAAAACTTTATCAAGAAAAAGTAACAGCGATCAGAAAGAAAACCTTTTAAGTTTTGATGCGCATGAAAAAGGAATTGATGTTTGTATAAATAATATGAAAACAAGGTGCAGTGAAAGAGAAAGTATGGGTATACGGGAGATGCATGAAAAGATGGTTATGTAAAAAGAATGGAGTCTTGGGAATGGTTGAAGAGGGTTTAGGTAGTTCATTGGAAGAATAAGACTTGTAAATACCGCTTTTAAAATATCAGATATATACGTAAACAAAGGGGAACGAAATAAATAATCCAATTTTTTATTTTGAAGAAATTAACCAAAGATCTGAAGACTCCCGTAATATTTAGATTGTATTATCGAGGGAATGAACTTGCACTCATTGCCAAAAAATAGAACAAAGATATAAGATAATGGAGAGATAAGAGCATCCTTAATGGCTTCCCCAAATGAGAAGGATGGTTAAAATTTGTATAATCTATGTAAAAAACATCCTACATTTTTTTTTTTTTTTTTGAGAAGAAACAGTACCATAGATTCATATAAATCATAGTCAAATACAGAGTAAGACCAAATGGACTACAATAACAACAAGAGGCAGCAGTTAGGAAAGAGGAGTTTTGGCATCCACTTCAAGTCTGGGACAAAGGAAAGTAGGAGGGTCAGTCCACCACTGCAGGGTGTCTTCCATGAACTGGGCATGACGTGCTAGAGCATGGGCAATCAGATTGCCTTGACGTCCCACATGCAGAACTTCATAGGAAGGAAAGGTAGCCAGCAGCTTGAGGATTTCGCATATTAAGATGCTACACGAATGCATATTTCCCCCTCCTGACCGTAAAGTCTCAACCACAGCAAGGGAGTCCCCTTCCAACAATAAATGAGAAATACCTAAGTGAGAAATCAGTTGTAAGCCCCGTAAAGCAGCCAAGGCCTCAATATCTTCAACCCCATGTATGCCCAACTCCTTCCGAGTCAGTGCCATAACCATGCCACCCCTATCATTCCGCAGGACAGCTCCTACCCCATTGATATTCAGGGTGCTAAATATAGCCCCATCAACATTGAGTTTAAAAGATCCACTAGGAGGAGGAATCCAACACAAAGAGGAGATAATGGGATGAACCTTGACATGCTTACGAATGAACCGGTAGTTTGCGACATAATCAAAACAATTCCCAACCACAACACACACATCCAGGTTGGTCTGCTGAAATAGCTTCAGATTACGGTATTTCCACACATCCCAAGTAATTATCACAAACCGGGAAAGGAGAGAAGAGTCATCACACCTCATAACAACTTGTACAACATTAGCGAACCCGTAATGGCCATGTAACAACCCCAAATCTCTGGCAAAAAACATTTCCCATACTTTAAGAAAGTAAGGACACTTACATAAAATATGGAAAACATCCTCACAAGCATCATGGCAAAAATCACAAGAGGGAGAGGGCAGAACATGCCTCCGGAATAAAAACTACTTAGTAGGTAAACTATCCTTACTAGCCCTCCAAATAAAATGTTTAATTTTAGGTGGAAGTTGTAAATTCCACAAGACCCGCCAAAAGGAAGGGAAAGCCAAACCTGGATCACTCGAACTACACTCCAAAGCAGTTTTCAGATTAAGGGCAGTATAATACGTAGACTTGACAGTAAAGACCCCATTTTTGGTGCCACTCCACACTAAACGGTCAGCTCCCCAATGAAGGAATAATGGAGTTTTGAGGATAGAAGGAACCTCAAAAGGGAGGAAAACCTGTCGTACTAAGTCAATGTTCCAACCCGTAGGAGAGGACCTATCCAACAGATCAGCAACACAAGCATCCTCAGCAAGGGAATGGCAGCAGGAAATAACCTTCCTTGGATTGGGGTCGGCAAGCCAATGATCTGTTCGAACCTTGATTTTGTCGCCCTGACCAATACGCCATAAGCTACCTACTTTGATCACAGCCTTGGCTGCATATATGCTTCGCCACACGTAAGAAGGTTTGGAACCCAAAACCGAGCTTAAAAAGTCAGAGGTGGGAAAATATTTAGCTTTAAACACAGCAGTAAAAAGAGACCCATGCGAGTGCAGTAAACGCCATCCTTGTTTAGCCAATAAAGCTAAGTTAAAAGATTCTAAGTCCCGAAAACCCATGCCACCCTTGAATTTTGACTGACACAAAGTACTCCATTTTAGCCAGTGCAGCCTTCTCTCTTGATCCTGTTGACCCCACCAAAACCGTGCAAACATCCCTTCCAAGTCTTTGCAAAATCCTTTCGGGAGCTGGAAGCAACTCATAGTGTAAGTCAGTATGGCCTGAACAACGACTTTAATCAGCACCTCGCGCCCCGCTTGGGACAACAACTTCTCTTTCCACCCTTGCAACTTTGCCCAAACTCTATCCTTAATAGCCTTAAACGACTGAAAACGGGATCTGCCTATAAAGGAGGGGAGGCCAAGATATTTAGCATGATGCTGACTATCCTGGACACCCCACACTTCCTTGATAGTGGACTGAATAGAGGCCTCCGTATTACGACTGAAAAGAAGTTCAGTTTTCCCCATATTTAACTGCTGACCCGAAGCCAACCCATAACAAGAGACCAAATGTTTAATATATTCATTTTCAGCCATGAAAGCTCGACAAAATATAATACTATCATCAGCGAAGAAGAGATGACTAACCCGGGGAGCAGAACGGCACACACTAATCCCTCTCATGTGATTGTGCTCATCAGCTTGTTTCAATAGCAAAGATAAAGCCTCCGCACAAAGAACAAATAAGTAGGGAGAAAGAGGACGCCCTTGACGGAGACCACGGGATGGCGTAATAGGTTGGGTGGAGAGACCATTCACAAGCACCTTATAAGAAACTGTAGTAATACACATCAGAATTAAATGAATGAACTTTGAGTGAAAACCCATGCGCTGCATCAGTTTTTCCAGAAATATCCATTCAACCCGGTCATAGGCTTTGCTCATATCTAATTTAATTGACATCCAACCCTTCTTACCCCTCTTACGGCGACGAATAGCATCCACAGTTTCAAAAGCCACCAGAACATTATCAGTGATCAGCAGTCCAGGCACAAAAGCTGATTGGTTTTCAGAAATCACACTCGGTAAAACTGCTTTCAGCCTATTAGCTAAAACTTTGGCAATGACTTTGTATATCACATTACAAAGACTAATAGGTCGATAGTCTTTTAAAACTTCAGGGTGTTTATTTTTCGGAATCAAAACAATATGGGTTAGATTTAAATCAGGGGGCATAACACCTGAATTCAGCACCTGTAACACTGAGCTAACAACAGTAGGACCAACCAGATGCCAATACTTCTGAAAAAATAATGGAGGCATACCATCGGGACCGGGAGCTGTCAATGGTTGCATCTGAAATAAGGCTGTTTTAATCTCAGCCTTGGTGAACACACGCAGCAATTCTCGGTTCATAGAATCAGATATGCAAGACTGAAAAGGCTGAAGGACCGCATCAATAGCAAGGGGGAATGTCGTAGAGAACAAAGTGTGAAAACAATCATAGACCAAAGGAAGCATTGTCAACCCTTCATACATGACTCCATCATCATCCTTAAGCCAGGAAATAGAGTTTCGACGCTGCCGTTGAGTGGCCTTAAAAATAAAAAAACTTGGTGTTTTGATCCCCATTGGCCAACCATAGCACACGGGACCGATGTTGCCACATCAATTCCTCCTTCTCCATCAAATAATTGAGATCATGCTTGACCCTCCTAATTTCGTGCAAAGGATACGGGGAGAGTGAGGAGCTTTGTAGTCTTTCCAATTCCTTTCATTTTTTAGCCAAACCATGGCGAACATTGCCAAAACAGGCCTTACTCCAGTCCGACAGATAACGACCACACTGTGCAATTTTATCCACCAAGGAAGAGTTAGAGGAAGAAAACCAAGCCCAAGCAATGGATTCCTCACAACCCTGTTCGCCCACCCACATAGACTCAAATTTAAATAAACGAGTCCGCCGAGGTGTAGGTTGCAGTGAGACATCTGTAGTCAACACCAAACACAAATGATCAGAGACCGGTGTGGGGAGATTGGAAACTTGACAATTTGGAAACAAAGCCAGCCAATCCATGTTACTGAGAAAACGATCCAACCATTCGTGAATCAGAGCAGGCCCCTCCCAAAAATTACACCAAGTATATAAAGGGCCTACAGCAGGAAGACTACGTAATTGACAGTAATCCAAAGCCTCTCGGAAGCCTCGCATCTGACTAGCAGGTCGAACCCGACCACCCAACTTTTCAGAGATATCCAAAATCTTGTTAAAGTCCCCACAACATAACCATGGCCCAGAGAATTGGTCCTTCAGTAAACGTAACAAATTCCAGGTATTGTGTCGAAGAGATGTCTCCGGATGACCATAAATCGCAGACAAATGCCAAGAAATTCCAGAAGTACAATCCGAAACAAGCACATCAAAATGAAAAGGAGAATAAGAACGTAAAATGAGATTTACCTCACTACGCCAGAAGAGACACACGCCACCCCGTCGACCAGATCCACCCACCGGCAAAAAGCACGAAAAGCCCATCTGAACTTTGAGGAACTCCATTCGAGCGGTGCGAGATCGGGTTTCCATGATGAACATCACGTCAGGAGCTTCCCTCCGAACAAAATCTCGGAGGGTGGGAATGCCCCGAGGGTTCCCAAGCCCTCGGGAGTTCCAGCTCATGATTTTCATGGGCTCCGGCAGGGCTGAATCTTAGCCTCCGCCGATCTGACCGGAACCTCCACCAAAGAGGCATCTTCATCCGATTTCTGCTTTTTCAAAGGGATCAACTTACTCGAATCGCCAACAAGTTTCACGTGCAACTGCCGCTTTGATGGAGTTAGTGGGGGGCGAGGAAGACGAGCTCGACGGGCACAACCCACGCTGGAAAGGTGCTGGTTCTCCTTACGGGAAGAGAAGAAAGGGGCGTGGGATTGGGGTTTCTCTAAAGAGGCCGAACCCGATGAAGTTGGTACAAGGCTGGGCCCAAAGCCCATACCGGGCCCATCAGACCACCCAACAGAGATGGGAGAACCCACAGCAGGAGCAGGTTGGCACAAGAGAACATTGGTAACCACCATCAACAGACGTGGAGGAGAGCTAGAAACCACCCCATTTGTCGGTGTCGACCCCTCGAACCGATCAACAGCAGCAGAGGAAGACTGGTCAGGGTCATCCGCAGCAGTCGAATCCGGACGAAGCCGTGTGCTCACTGGAACACCCCCAACTCGGAGCCATGGTCCATAGGGTAACTCGGAGAAACCAGCAGACTCCTTCACAGAAAGCCAGTGCAGATAGTCACGGTCTCCATGTCCCAAAACGCCACAAAAATAACAGAATTGCGCAAACGTTCAAATTTAAACTGGACCCAAACAAACTCAGCATCACCCACAGCAACCCGCTTCCCACGAGGCAACGGTTGTCGAATGTCCAAGGAGAGCCGTACTCGAGCATATTCCCCCCAACCATGCATCCCATCTAATGGTAAATCATAAATGCGCATCCAAAACGAAGCAAAGAACATAGGCACCTTAGAGACCTGCAGAGTACCATCATAAGGCGTACAGATAACCAGATGATTCCCAAAGGTCCAGGGGCCATTAGACAGAATCCGTTCCTTTTCGCCGTAGTTAGAGCAAGCGACCAGAAATAAATTATCCCCCATATCATAAATCTTGAAGCCCCCGGATGGATGCCATAACTTATGCATCATACGCTTGAAAGCTTCCTTGTTATAAAACTTAACAGTTAACATTTTGAAAAGAAAACAGTTCACAGTATCAAAGGCCTTATTTAATTCCAGCGAATCCGTTAAACGGATAGGAGTTTCCTCAGTTTCCGAAAAGGAAAGAGAGCGCCAATGTTCTATGAGATCATCCGACATCGCAACAGATCATAAAGAGGCAAGCAGAAAAGGATGTAAAAGAAATCCCACCAACGGGAAAGAAGTAATGACTTGCACCAGAGGCAAGAAAACACTCTCATTGGATTGAGTATATTGCTAGATATTTGGTTAGTAATTAAGAAATTTAGATAAAATTTTAGATAAGTTTAATCTCAATTTTTAGTTATTAGCATTAAATGACATTTGAAAATATGATTTTTAATATTAACTTAATTAGAATATAATTATTTTTAATATTAAATTGGTAGTTAATATTTTTAATTAAAATATAAAATGTGATACAAATAAATTAAATAAAAAATTATTAATTTAATAATATTTTTTTATTATATAGAGATTGAATGGCTAATCTAATGTTGAGATTGAATTTAAATAGAATAGGTAAATGCAAAAAAGTATAATATTGGCTAAATTTTGAAAATGGATTTGGCCAAGCCAATAAGCATTAGGGCTGTACAACAACCACCAGAACGGACCGGCAACTGATCAGACCGGTTGCTGGAGCATGGAACAGGTCGGCGGTTGAGAGAATAATTGAGAAAATCGATATAGTCGGTTCGGTGGCGGTTCGAACCCTTGGGAAACCGTTGAACCGACTGATCCTATTTAATTTTTTTTTTCTAATATATGTATATAAAATAGCGTCATTTCACTTAAATAAGTAAAACGGCATTGTTTTAGGGCCAGGAGGTTTAAAAACAAATATATAGAACAACGCCGTTTGAAATAGGTTTAATGACCCCATCTTCTTCATCTTCCTCGCGTCGCGTCTGAATTGTCTGCAACCCACCTTCACAGAGACTCCGTTCTTCTTTTTTGCAGTATCCCTTTGTCACAGAGATGCTGACGGCAGACCGAAGACTGTGCTGATGCATGTTGAGATTGATGGGATCGGTTTCTCTCCCTCAATCAATCTGTTTCGGCCAGTTCTAAACAACTTTCTCCCACATCGGCGGGGTCTTGATTTTGCGCCGAAACTGACACCGATACATTGGTGTACAGCCCTAATAAGGATGCTCTAGTCAAAAGAGATTGACTCAAATACAACAATGTGGAAGTGTCATTTAGGGGTATAAATCAGTCTGGTTAGGACTATTCATCCAAGCCAGATTTTATCTGGTCCGGCCCGGAACCTAGATTTAGAAAACCGAATGAATCTCGACCGGGTACCGGATTTTAAATCCGGTACTCGGGTTTTATAAAATGAAAAATTATCATAGGGTTTGTAAATCAATTTCGCATGTAGCCGCCCCCCTTGAGATTTATCCCCCAGACTTCCCTCCTCTCTCTCTCTCTCTCTCTCTCTCTCTCTCTCTCTCTCTCTCTCTCTCTCTCTCTCTCTCTCTCTCTCTGTGCTTTGTGAAAATTTCTTTATAGACAATGGAAGACTTTCACTCTTCCTCTGCCGATCAAAGATCTGTTACTCACAGCGTCATCTTCTACTTTTTTGCTCCGTCATCGAAGATCTGTACTGATGTGCATGTGTTTGGGAATCCGAGTTTGCTGTAGTGATGTTTGCATGCAGAAGAGAAACAAAAAATAAAACTTTTGACAATTATGAAATAAATAAAAATAAAAATTTGGCTTGATCTGCTCTTTTTTTTTTTTTTTTAAATACGGGTTGTTTTTCTTTCTAGGTTCTGTAGCATTTGTGCTGTCTGTGAGGGAGAGAAACAGAGAAATTAATGTGGATCATGCTGAAGAGTGATTGCGTAAATGCGCAAAAGGAGAAAAGAAAAAATAGATAGAGCAGCTGCTTGAAAATATTCTTAGGTGAAGGTTGTTAGGATTACTTGAGAATATTCCAACCACATACTTGATTAAGTGTAAAGGATTCAAGGTTGTTACTCTCTTAGGCAAGTTGAAAAGGACCATGTTAATGGGGTTGTGGGATAGAGTAGTTCTTTTAGGCAACTAATTATAAGGCAGGTACCATGAATAACATCATGCTGCAGTATTTGACAACACACTTGAATGTGTTGGCAGCAATATTAACTCCTAGTCCATATCATTCTATACCAATATTTAAATCTGGTTTTTGCTTAACTTTCTTCAATTCTTGTGCCAAGATGAAAATGGACGTGATGTACAAGGATACAAATGATAAACCAAGTTAAAGGGCTATGTCATTCAAAGTTCAAAACCGAAAATAAAAGTATATCCCATTTACACAATCAGCCACTGAAGCAAAGTTTAGTGATTTCATTGAAACCTTTGTCGCTTGGCTGCTGGGACATGATTGTTGAAACTAGCACAAGAATTCAATAACTGCGGATTTCTCAAACATGATATTAAGTTATAAAGATATTTTTTATATATGTTATTTAGTATTTTTATATTGTATAGTTTCTATTTAGGTTGTATAGTGCTTCTTTAGGTTGTATAGTTTTACTTAGGGCATTTTAGTCTTCATATCTGCTCAAGGGTAGTTTAGTCTATTTTCATCTTTGTATAAAAGCTTATACTTTCATCATTCAGATTAACTTGGACTCTCGGATGCTTTCTTGAATACGAAACATTTTCTAGGTTTTCATTCCTGTTACATGAACTAGAAAGATCATCGGCAAAATTTAACACAGACACATAACAAGTTTGAGAACTCCCACGACATTACAGGAGATGAGGCTGAATTCAGTGGTTTATGAACCATGTTGCTCCCATTTGGAACAGACTTAAAATTTATCATTGCAGTTTCACAACCCTCAAGTAATGGCTTAGATTTGTCAAAAATAAGAGACTCAAAGATATAATATATAAAACAGGAGCCCTTTCAATGATAAATATACTACTTAGAATTGTGTATAATGGTTCTTGGATGAATATTCATCAATTATGAGAGCCTCAAATAACTTCTATATTTTGATTGAACTTATAGCTTGTAATTAGGATTAGGGAAGTGGGCATTTATGTGTATATCAGAAGGTCATGTTCATCATTTGCTTGGGAGAAGAAGTGTCAATATCATGGAAAACATAATCAAATTTTCATTTTCATCTTCATCTTCATTTTTTGTTTGTTTTGGATAATATGATTTCATAGTCCAAGTTTATTTTAATGCTCAATTACTAGTTCGTTATAAAGGTGCAGTTTATTTTAATATGTTTTATGCTTCTTATGATTGCATCTGAAACTATGATATAGTAACCCAAGAACATTATTAAATACATCTTGCAGATAAGCTTGGACCAACAATGGTTGGAGGAATGCATTGATTGCATGAATCAAACATATTATGTAATATATATTGGTGGCTCTATGTAATCCATTTTTATATGTAATTTCATATATTGTAATTGTGAGTTATAATGTAATGTATAAATACCAAATAATATAATACGTAGTGATTGCATTTTTATTTTTTTTGCATGCACATGATAGATATTAAATTTATTTATTTTAGATGAATTTAGTTAAAAATAATTATTAGTTTTATATATAAAAGAATATGGTTTTCAACATTTTTTCATGAAAACTTTGTAATAGAATATAGGCTTTAAGATAAAAACAAAATGCTTCTTAAAATAAATTTAATAATATAGGTTTTTGTAAATTAAAAAAGAAACAAAAAGTAAAAAAAAAAAAAAAATGGGTACAACTAGGAACTTGGATTTCCGAATTTGAAAAAGCCTGGGTTCTGGGCTAGGCATACCCAAGTACCCGATCCTAAACCTGAATGAATAGGCCTAGGTCCCGTCTGGTTTGGAGAGGTGATGGATTGAAATTCTCAGCTCATCATATTTTCCAGACCGGACTGGACCGAACATATATAGGGACTGGATTGGACCGGACTAGAAGCTATCAGTCTGGATGACCCAATTATTTTTTATTTTTTTATTTCAAATAAATTAATAAAAATTTTATTTAAATTACTAAATTAAAATTAAGTAAATTATTAATGTAGATTATGTAACTAACTCATTAAAAAAAATTACTCGATGTTGATAGTTACTACTAACTAACTTATATTTTACTTTTTAGTATGCATAATTATTAATAATATCATACATTTTATATACGATTAATGAGTTCAAATAATTTTATTGTACATAGATTATTCATACTTGCTTGCAACTTAGGTATTTAAAAAAAAAAAATTACCTAATTATTTTAATTAAGTTTAAATAGTAGAGTATGTATGAATGTTTGATGTATTAACTATTTGTATATAATGACATAAATTATCACATGATTTATTATTAATTGATACCATATATTATTTTATATTTCATATGGTCAATTATAATAAATTAGATAAAAATTACATCATTAATTTATATAATTACTATATAAAAATAATATATTAAATTATTATAAATATTTTTAAAACATATATATGAGTCCGGTCCAGTCCAAAACTTATAAATCCCGAGATTGGATCGAATTTTTTCGATCTACAATTTGTGAGACCTAGACCAACCAGTCTAGAGTTTGGTTCAGTTCGATTGGTTTTTCAGGTCTAGACCGAACTCCTTACACATCTTATTAAAATCACTAGGACTAGGACTATTTATACGGGCCGGATTTTATCCGGCCTGGCCCGGAATCCGGATAACAGGATTTCCGGTTCCGGTTATCGGACTGGGTCAAATCCGGTATGGAACCCGTATATTAGAAAACCGGATGAATCAGGACCAGATACCGGATTGTAAACCCGGAACCCGGATTTATAAAATAAAAAATTACTAGTGCGTCGATAGGGTTTCTACTGCTTTCTAGTTCTGCTTCTCGAGTAGCCGCTCCCCACCCCCCCTCTCGAGATTTCTCCCCAAGACGTCCCTCCTCTCTCCCTCTCTTTCTCTCTGTCTGCAAAGTTTTATTTTATAGACGACGGAAATGACACTTGTCCTCTACCGATCGAAGATCTGTTACTCGCGGCCATCGTCTTCTACTCTTTTGCTCCGTCGTCGACTTCTATAACCCAAGGTTAGATTTTTGCTCCGTCCTTTTCTACTTCTTTTTGTTTCTAGAAACATCTATTACCATCTTCTTCTTTTTATTTTTTTTTTCTTTTTCCAGATTTGCAGAGGGTCCCAAATCAATGGATGCCAGTGGCTATCGGTGAGATCTAACAAATTTTTTTTTTTCATCTGTGGGTATGTTTTTTTTTTCTCTATTTTTTTGTTCTCTCCTTTTGGTGATTTTGAGTTTTTTTTTTTTTTTAAGAGGATGTTTGAATGTTTGAGAAGTGAAATTGTATACAAATTTTTTAACAGACTCGACTTTTTCTCCTATTATCTGCATCATGGTACGCAGTGTAAATAATATAGAATATAGACTCAAAAATACATGACTAAATGCTAGTTTGAATGTTTGATAATAGTGATAATTGTTTCAGTTATTAAAGTTTTTAGTAAACTTCCATAGTCAAAGAAAGAGGAGAATTCTACTCCTGTTTGTCCCCAGGGCCGCCTCTGCCAGCCTGTGTTTGTTTGTATTAATCTTTACTTCAGCCTATATTATATTGCTAGGCCAACTCTTGTACACTAAGATCTTTTTGGGGTTGTTGAATCTTTTAATAGATTTCCAAAATTAGGAAAAGAGGCAGCAAATACCAATAGAGCTAGATGATGATCTTTTATATATTTGATTTGGGTATATATAGGGGTTTTTTTCCTTTTCTTTTTTCTTTTTAAAAATTTTAATTTTAGTTCTGTTAGCAAACTAAGAGTGTACAAACATGAGCTTCAAAGACAGAAATGGCCATGGGGTTTGAAGATGAAGTTAGGATCTAACCAGCCGCTTGCCTGCATGCCCATCTTGTGAGAAATAATATTCATGTTCTTATGAATTAATTCCTTCTTCACTGGGCAATAGGTTATATTTGGAAATTTTATTGATTTATTTTTCTTGAGAAAAAAGAAGGGTAAGAGAAGGATCATCAGAGTAGGTTAGTAAAAAAAGAGAAGGATCATCAGTGTGTGTGCACGTAAAAGACCTGATATTGTGTATGGTCTGCAGTTGACAGCTAGTGTTTTAAGGATGAGTATCTAGATCTATTCCTTAGCAAAAATAGTCATATGTAAGATGTCATGAGCATGTTCATAGGAGTAACGTGTAGATGGGTGACCAGATTTGTGGAATAACTTCTAGTATCAGTACCATAACTACAACATGCAGCACGTCCAAATTATTGACAAATACGATGCTTCCTCGAAATAGCTAGCTAGCAGTACATTTATATCAAAATTTCAGTGCATGGATTGCGATATTCAACTCTTCCTTGGATCGAATCCTTTGATGTTTTTTTTATAGCTCAAGCATTGTATTTAATGTTTGAATCCTGAGTTAGCTTGAAGTTTATTGGAGAAAAACGTAGTTATCTGGTAAGTTCCTCTATTTCCATGCACCATGTTTTGTTTTCATCAAGTTAGTACTACACTATCTTCAAATGTTAATTAGTATACTTAATATAGATTCCAACTGTTGGAATTGCCCACTAATAATTGTAATGTGGGACAGTGTAGTAGTTTTGTTTACAATAATATCATTGGATTCTTCTTTGACCCAATTAGAGATTTTCCTCGATTTCCTCAAACATTTTTTTGACACAAGTGAGATTAGTTCCCTCTCTGATTTAGTTGGTGCAAGCTTGCTGCTTGCAGAAAAACTATGTTAAGTGTTATTTACAAATCCATAAGCACTAATTATCCTTAGGTAGGATAATAGTTGTATTATTTCTCCTTTGGTGCAAAGATCCTATTCTTCTTAACTAAACATTATTATTTCTATGCATGCTTTTCTCTTAAATTTGAATGATTGGGGCAATAGTTGGAATACCATTAGTTTTATTTCTGAATTTCTAAACTTACTTTATGTCAGGGTGCTGGAGATCAGCAATCTGGTGCATTAGGTATGTTTTGTTTCTTGCTCTGTACAATAGTTAGTTGATTTTCTGTATGGAATCCTGTCTAATAAGGCAAGATTTACAATTTTTGAATTGCTCATTTCATTCTATTTTGTTTTTTGCAGGATCACTTTTAGGCCAATCACAGTTGCTATTTGGTGTGGAAATTAAATCATTGATTTTGTAATTTATATATTGTAATTTAGTATTTTGTAATGTAATGTATAAATAACAAATAATATAACATGCATAGATGAATATTGAAATTTTTTCTGATTTTACATGCATTTTTATTGCCAGGCAAATTAAGTGGAACTTTGATATAGGAGTTGATATTTTTCAATTTCTAAAGTGCATAATCAAATTTATTCTTTTGTTTTTTATAAAAAAATAAAATAAAAAATTAGAGCTACATGTGAAAATATTGTATATAGATTTAGGCTTTATATGGGTTTAAAATGGGTTAAAAAAATAAAAATAAAAAAATCGGGTTCAATCCGGAACCCAGAATGGGGGTTTTGAAAAATCCAGATTCATCTGGGTTCCGGCCCGTTTCTAACCCGGGGTTATTCGGTCCGGATTCCGGCCCAGATTTGAAATCCGGGTTTCGGTTTGGGTGTATCCGAATTTTCGAGTTGGAACCCGTGAACAGGCCTAAGTCTAGGACTTGACTACACCAAAGAAGGGAAAATACCTTTATTAAAAAAAAAAATGAAATCTCTGCAAATCTAGGCACTTCGCTACACTTTCTTCAAATCCACTATCTCCACATTTCTATTGGAATGACCCCTTCTTCAATATAGTGGATTTTATCTTCAAATGATCCATGAACGTAGTCTTTTGCGCCAAACTTTTTTTTTTTTAAAGTGAAATTCCATTCATTCATGAAATCAGACAGTTACAACTTTTAACTTGCAAAATACAAGTTAAATTCTAACATTTTCTCGCTCTTCAGTCCACAAATTTCTTTGCGACTGACAGGGTCTTGTCCAAGGCCTCTAGACTAACCGTCTGAGAGACAGATCTCCAGACTAACAGTCTGAGAGACTAAACTCTGTCTTAGACTACCGTCTAAGACAGTCCACACAACTCCCCCTCCCAAGAAGTGGAGTACAAACTCTACGGACCCTCAGTCCTAGAGACTATGTTTCCTACTACTAACTAAAACAAAATAAAATACAAAAACAACAAAAGACCACATAAAGAACATCTTGGGCCCAGCCCAAACAAACACAGTCCATCCCAACCAAAAAGTTGGGTTTCAGCCCAACAAAACCAGCCCAGCCGGCGTACAAACCCATTTAGGGTTTCATCTCTAACATCTGCTGCTGCTCCCTCACCGTGCGGCACCCCTCCCTCCAAACAGGTGCAGATCAACCCCATGTGCAGGGAAAGCACTCCTCCAAGCTCACAGCTCCAAGCTTCTCCTCGCCATCTGAAAACTAGGGCTGCTCATGGCTCCAAGCTCCTCCACATAGTCTGAAAAAATCGGATGCATGCATACTCTCCAGCTGTCCCCCACAGGCCATAGAAAAGCTCTGCTCTCCGGTATCTCGCCAGAGAATAAAACTACAGGGCCTTCAAACCAACTCCATGCATTTTTTCGGCGTTTTCACCTTCATTCTTGACCAACACCGACTTGAAACGTCGTAGGCCTCCTCGTCTTCAAACTTCTCCACCATCTCGTTCACCGTGGGCTACGTCTAGAACAGAGCAAGGCCATCTCGAGTCTGGACCTCTTGGGACCGATTAGACCATACCTCTAACCCTCGCTCTATGGCCTTGAGAAACAGGCAACGCTCCCTTAAAACATCTGGACCTGAACCCCCCAACGCCTTGCGCCAAAGAGCCATAGCCATGGAAACTAGATACTGTCTCCCTATATCCATAACACCAGATCTAGGAACTGGATAGACAAAAGAGAAAACTAACAAAAATAAAAGAAAAATGAAAAGGAGCGGGAGGGAGGGAGGGAGGAAGGAGCCGAAGCTCCCGCCTCCCTTTGAGGAGATTTTGGTTTTTGGTTCAAGAGAGATGAGAGATTTTCTCTCTCTAAAAAACTAGTTGCGATGACCCTTTTGCGCCAAACTTAAGTCTGTATGTCTCTATCTTTTTATTTACATTTTATATTCTTCACTTATAATTTATTTTATGAACGAGCATCTTACCATAGCAGTGTCCAAACTATCATCCTAACTCACTCAACTGTATTGTTGAGTTCCGATCATGCCAGAAAATTATATAAACAATTGACATAATGTCGAAGAATCTTATTAAAATTAGGTTATTTATATTATATTTGGTATTTTATTCTAAAGAGTACGTAGTTATTTTGGTGTTTACCAAAGTTAAGTACGATTAGACTGTCAAAGTCAAAATAAGATTAGGTGGTCAAACTAAAATTAGGATTAGCTCACCCAGGGATAGCTAAAAGTCCAATGAGCTTGACCTTGTCCACGGATTTGGTAGCTGGGCATGATTGTGTAAAAAGCCTTAATTTTGCATCCGGCCCAAGCTGTGTTGAAAAGCTACGCCCGGGTCGATAATTTGCAAGGGTGTTGTAACTTGGGATGGCCTGGCAATTTGCGAGGGTGGCCAAGGTCATTGACCATGATCACTATGTCCTAACCACCACATACATGGGTGACAATATATAATATGAGTTGTTAGAAGAATTTTTGTCGCATGGCCCAAAAAGATTCTTAAGCCCCAGCCAATCAAAGGGCAGCATTGGAGGATAAAAGTGGGGAAAATGAGAGGAGACCTGGAAGCGAGGGGAGGGGAGGGGAGGTAAAATGTGGTGTCAGGGGTGGGGAAAGAAAAAGGGAGAGGATATAAACAAATGTGATATCACATAAAGCAAGAGAATGAAAAAGATCAAAGAGAGGGGACTTACGACATGAGGGGATCTTCAAGCAAACTTTTTGCTAGGGGTTAGGGGCAAGGCTCTTCAGGAAGACTTCTTGAACCTCCAGACATGGGTTCTAACTATGAAGTCGAGATTAGGAAGAGATATCTATAAAATATTGTATAATGAGGATGAGAGATCCTGAAAGACTGTAAATCAATCAAGCTTATTATAATGGATTCTCCCCTTCTCAAGCCTCATGGAGGTAGGCCCAATGTCGAGCCATATAAATCTGCATGTCTATCTCTCTCTATTTTTTCGCATATTATATATACTCTTCACAGCCATGGGTATATCCACTGATGCCGTACAACCACACCGGATCAGCTGGGGGCCCACACAGTCTCAACCCAAGCCTAGCACACCGGGAGCCCACACAGCATCTATCTAGACCCGACACCACCTGAGTATGCCGAGGAGAGATCCTTCACCCCTTTCGGCCGATTGACAAAAACCGACATCAACATGAGCATTAAAATTAACATACATGCATACCATACACAATATACAGGTTTGGGTTTGATCATATAAATGTGCTTAAGTCAAAACGAGTTGACTTGATACTACACGATTAATAAACGAATAAATTATATTCAACTCGTAAAACGTGTAATCTACTCATGAAACGTGAATCCACTCGTATGGCATGAATCAATTCTCTCTCTCTCTCTCTCTCTCTCTCTCTCTCTCTCTCTCTCTCTATATATATATATATATATATTTATAGTGAAACATTGTTTCATTCTTTTATTAAACTGACAATTACAACTTCTGACATGAAAAATAAAAGTCAAATTTTAACAATATCTCGCTCTCCAACTCACAAATTTCTTTGTGGCTGACAGAGTCTTATCCAACATCTCCAGACTAACCTTCTGAAAGACAAAACTCTGTCTTAGACCACAGCCCACACAACTCCCCCTCCCATGGAATGGAGTAAAAACTCTTAAGACCCTAGGTCCTAAAGACAATGTTTCCAAATACTACATAAAACAAACTAAATAAACAAAAATACATGAAATCCACTAAAAAAAACACACAATACACAGAAAAAAAACTAAAGACACATGGACTAAAGAAAACACCTTGGGCCCAGCCAAAACAAAAAAAGTCCAGCCTATTTGAAAGTTGGAAGGCCTAACCCAAACAAAAGACACATTCCTGCTGCTCCCTCTCTGAACGGCTCCCTCCCTCCAAGCAAATGCAAAGAATGCCAAGTGCAGAGAACACACTTCTCCTTCACAGCTCACGTCGAAATTCAGGCACTACCCGGAGTAGCCCAGGCGCACTTCTCCTTCCTCCCATGGGCTGAAAAATACGGACTGTACTCTCACAGCTCCAAGCTCTTCTATGCCGTTTGACTAGAGGAGCTCTACCGAGATAATGTTACATCCCGGCTTGGGGTCGTGATACACACGCACCCACCAAAAATCATTTCTTAACACGAAAACGTAGTTTTCAATTACAATACATGACAAACCACCAAACAAACATAATAAATAAATAAATATGCAAATGCATGCAGACAGTACAGTGGATGATATGACATAGCACACATAAGAGAAAATAAATCAATACAATAATCACAAAATGCTAAATTTCACAAACCAACTCTACAAGTAAACCCATCCTCCAATTCGGCCCAAGTCCCAACATTCAACAACAACTATATTTATTTTTTCAACACTTCACAGACCCAAGGTTCGTCACAACCAATCAGACTGCAAGAATAAGTTAATGTAAAAATATATTTAAATCTCAAGACAATTCTTTAAAAAATTACTTATAATGACAGAAAGGAAAACTCTTGAAGATTAATGGTGCGCAAGACTATGGGTGACACCAAAAATGGCAGAGCAGTGTTTATAAGTGCTGGTCGTGGGTCTTAAAATGGAGAAATTGAGAAGGAAGCTAGGGGAGGTTTGGACTTAGCATGGAGGAGCTAAGGGAGGTTGGTGGAGCTTGTGGTGGAGGTTGGAGGCCGTGGGTGGTGGCGCACGATGGTGGATTTAGAGATCTTGTGTGTGTAGAGGGAGGGCTTGGGGTGGCTATTGTAGGCCACTACGGGCTACGTGAGGGAAGGGGAAGGTGCTAAGAGGCTGGGGGAAGTCATGGGTGGTCTAGTGAGGAGGCGGGGCTAGCTCACAGCGGTGCTAAGGCCGTGTGATAAGGAGAAACCCATTTCGGATTGGGTGTAGCTGCGCTTAGAGGGAGCTACTGTGGGGCATGAGGGTAGCTAGGGGAGGTCACTGGTGGAAGGGGAAGCTGTAGGTGGTGGTGCGGTGGTGTGGGGCTATGCCACAGTGGCATTGGGTGGAGAACCCGTGGGTTCTCGTGTGCTGCAAAGAGAGAGAGCGAGAGCTATGTCATGGGGGCTAGGTTCAATGGAGGTGAGTTGCCAGCATGAGGGGGTGGTAATGGTTGTGGTCGGTACGGCTAGGTTGGTACATGGCGACGTCGTTGGGCTGAGGGAATGGATCGGGTGAGGGGGAGGAGGGGTGCAACATAGGTGAGCTGAAGAGAAGAAAGAGAGAGGAAAAAGGGAATGGGGGAAAAAGCTAAAAGCTTGAGATTTTAATCCCAACCCTTCATGTTGGGGTCTTAAATATGATACAATGGTGAGGAATTAGACATAGATTTAACTGACTTAAAAATAATAGATAAATAAGAAGACAATTAAAAAAAAACTTAGTAATAATAAAGTAAAAATAGTAAAACCTAACAATAAAATAATTTGAAATAAATAGCCAATAATTAATAACAAGAAAAAGCTTAATAAATTAAATTACACAACTTAAGCATTGATAACAATAAAATACTATAACCAAAATAATAATAACCAATTTAAAATAAAAGAACCAATAATAATAATTAGTAAAATAAATATTTAAAAATATAAAGAAATAAGTGATGTCACATGTTGTGTCATTTGTTAATTAAATTGATCAAGTTCGGGCTTTGGGGTCTAACTTGTTTATTTAAACAAATCGGATTCTAGTTAATTTAAATAATTTAATATTTATGACTTGACATCACATAAATATGATTTACTAATATAAATTGTCATCCCTAACCACAATGAGGCCTTATTTTGCTACCTCACATGGTGGTCATTGTGAGTGGCCACCCAGAAACCACTAGTGGCTATACATGCAGTTTTTTTCAATCTTTTATCATTTTAGAAATTACTTTTATTATAAATTTTATCTATTAATTACTTTAAATAATTTTGATTTATTTTAAAAAATTAATGTTAAAACATGCCAGCTTGTGATTAGGCCACGTGTCTTTGGTCGACGGTGACGGACGAAAACATTAATGGAGAATCATATTTCTAAATAACTCAAACTATACGGTATTATTTCTCTTTTTGATGAGTGATATAGCTATAGAGAGATTTTATATAAGTAAATATATAAGTTGATATGATTTTATATAATATGTTAGATCTATTTTATAATAAAAATAATTTTATAATTTAATATATCACATTAATTCACATTAATTTGTAAATTTATTTTTATAAAATTTATTTGTGGCCAAAACATGTCTCTTTATTTTTTCTTATCTATGTTTTCATTTAGAAATAATCTAGTAAAATTGGAAAAATACCAGTTCACTTCCCCTGGGTATTGTTTTAGATTTGAACAACCGATTTTTCATTTATCACATCAGACTAGATAGGACATCACTATAAGAGAAACGGGTTTTTGTGACCAAAATGACTATTTCCCACGGATTTTTCCGTGGGAAATAGTCATTTTGGTCACAAAAACTCGTTTCTCTTGTAGTGCATGTTAAATTAGCGAAGCAAATCACAAGTCCATTATGCTTACGAGGCTACCCAAAGAGTGACTTGTATACATTTACTTGAATTTTGTACCCTTGTTAATTAAAAAATACTCGAATGATTTGTGTACTTGTAAAATTTTATTAAATTTTATAATTAGATTAGCAAGAAAATTTGATCAATTATTCATAATATTAATAGATTTTATCCCTTAAAAAAGTATAAGTCCAATTAATATAATTGATTTTTTAATATCTGAATTTAAACTTGAATTTCAGTTACATATATAATAATATTTTGAAATAAGCAATAGTACTACATAAAACATGCTTGTTTTTGAACTCTAATGCTCAATGATCATAACTACATGGTAAAAAAACTATTTTTTAAATCTGATTCATAACTATACCATGTCCTCATAAATTAAATTCTTAACTTCATCTTTCCAAGAGGGTGACATTTTTTTTAGGAAGAGAGGTGATAGTGCACCTAATTTTATTAATTTCCCTCACTTTTAACTGTGGATTAATACTATTTATATATAAAAGTTTTTAAATCCCTAGTAGGCTACAAGCAATTTCTAACATGCAAGCATACTCTTTAAGTATATATATTCTGTATAAAACTAGAGTGATGCTAGTGCCCTCTAGGCCAAACTCATATTTTTAGTTTTTTCTATATTTTATTTATATATTTTTAAAACTTTTAAATATTTTTAAAAAATATAAAAAAATATCAATACACTAATAATCACTTCCTTAATTAATAAGTAAAAGAAAAAAATGAAAAAAAAAAATTAAATATATGAGTAGTTAAAATGAGAGATAAATTATGGGACAATGTAGTATTATTCATAAAAACGAATGCCCTACAACATGTAATTCCAGATAATTTATCTAAAACAAAATGACCAAATAAAGGGCAGGGTAGCTTGTCTAAAGAAGAAAAGGTAGCAGTGATACCCATTAATGCTCAAATGTTAGCCAACCCATAAGCCAATTAATTTAGGGAAATGTTAGGGATCTTGTTGGAGCATCTCGCTTTATTTTATTTTTTTTTTTAAGTTTTATATTTTTACGTGGTGATAAAAAAAATATTATTTAATAATATTATGATTTTTTTTTAAAATATTTAAAAGTGTTAGAAAATGATGTGAAAAAAATTAAAAAAAAAAACTTTAAAATATTTTTTTCACATTATTTTTTTAATACTTTTAAATATTTTAAAAAAAATGAAACAAAAATTTCAATATTATTAAATATCATTTTCTTAATTACTATGTAAAAAAAAAACAAAAAACAAAAAATTGGAGCGGGATTTTTGAACTGGATTTTCGATTCCTATCATTTTCCATTAATTTTTTTACCTTCTCGGAAGATATGTCAAATAGCGCAATCCATGTAAGAGAAAAGAATCATAGAACGGTCAGGATGGTATGGAACAATTTATTAATTTTTTTTATAGAAAACTTTTCCCACCAGTTTCTTATCACAAAAGAAGCTCAAAATAACTAGAGCAATTACAACGGAAAGGATCTATACCATAGCTAATATCATTAGAATAAACAATTATAATTTTTGACCCAAAAAATACAAGTCAAATCCTACCTTTTCTAGCTCCCAGTACACAGAGAAATTTATGACTGACAGGTGTTGTCTAGTACTTTCAGATTGACCTTCTGAAAAGCATATCACTATCTTAAAACACCATCTAAGAGCATTGGAATTGGCTTCATTAAAAGTTAATGCAAATGTATAAAATGATGAATGTGTAAAAAGAAGCTGCATTGGATTAGTCAAACCGGTTAATGGGAAGTTTTGACCTACAGTGAATTTATGGTTTTCTTCAAATATGAAGGGCTACTGCAAACTCATCTTCTGAATATTTTACTCGGTTTTAATTCATTAACCGATCAGCTTTTTATTTTCTATCTTCATTTTCCTCCCCGCATTTTCTCTCCCCCTCTTTCTTTTTCATTTCTTGCACGAAATAGCACTCGGATTCTTCAATCTACTGAAACAGCACTTGGATTCTTCACAAGATTCACTCTGATCTGGATCGATTTTCACACGAGCTTCTTCTCCAAGGCAACCCGTATGTTTTCTCTTCCCCTTTCTCTCTTTCTCTCGTTTTCAAGCTATTTTTTATTCTTCCTTCCTTCGATTCTTGGAGTAGAATCATCTTGGGTTTTGTATAGCTCAAGCTTAGAACATATTCGTGCGTTGAAGTTCATCTTCAAGTTTGTTGGATTTGTTTTTCCTACAACCCTAGTTTGGTTTCATCTTACTGATTTACGGTCAGTCCCGATTGGGGCTTTTGCTCTCTGTTTTTGCTTGGAAAAAAATTTATGGAACTCAATGAGCATAGGACTGACTTTGGTTTAATTTTTTTGTATTTTTTGCTAATTTTTTTTTATTACTAACTTCGGTTCGGCAAACACAACATGGTGCGAATTTGTGAGAAATTAGCATTGCAATCTCACTGTTTTATGTTGCCATTTTACTCATATTATTAACGAGAAATTTGGATAGGGCTGTCAGGTCTATTCTGTGTTTCTTATATTCTGAACTTGGATGCATGTCAATATTGATAAAAGTAATCCATCCTTGCAGAGAAGTTTATCTTCATGGTATTTTAAGTGCATAGTTAGATTTTTTAGCCACTTGGTTGCCAATTAAGTGCATAGCTAGATTGGTGCTTTTGAGAAGCATGGAACTCCCTAAAAAATGTTAAATGATTCTTCCTAAGGTTCTAGGTTCACCAGAAATTTAGAACCAAAATTCACCATAAATTACAATTGATTTACTAATGCATGCTTGATGCTCCACTTAATTTGATATAAAATGAGGTATAAAGGGATAAACACTTTCTTCTTCTTCTTCTTATTCTTTTCCTTTTTTTTTTTTTTTTCCCTTCTGGCTTGCATGCTGTTTGGCAATAAGCATGTGTAAAAAGAAGAGTCTTTCACATTTTGGCTCATTTTTATGTTTCCAACACACATTTATAACATTTATACATGCATAAAATTGGTACAAGACCAGCTACATCAATTGGTACTTAATTCAGTACATGCCATGATCACTTGCATGCATTAGTAATTTATAGGATTTAAGAAGCTTTTGATAATGATTGCACAATGTTCTAAAGTTTTTAATAATTCATATATTCATGCACTTCATTTGCACCTTATTCTCTCATTAATTTGCTACTTATGGTGCTAATCATGAGGGAATTACTTGACAAAAAATAAGTAGTGATGACAACATTTAATTGTTTATTGATCGATTTGGAATAAACTAAATTAAGCATGCACACTGGCCTTGATCATCATTCATTGTTATGTCGGGCTACTTTATAAAGAGAAAAGGAAAATCTTCCACAAACTTATAATAAATTAAAAAGCATATAATTGATCACTTTTGGCTTTTCTTTTTTCTTTTTGTGTTTGTCATTATGCTAGCTACTGTTGTTAGTATTAAGACTGATTCTGGCAATGCTAACACACCATTATGCTAGCTGCTGTTGTTGGTATTAAGACTACTGTTGTTGTTATTAAGACTGATTCTTTTTTTGTTTGTCATTATGCTAACTGCAAAAATTTAGTTGAAATCTCATTTATTGGCAATGCTAACACACCATTGATTGCATTATAGAAACTTTCACACTTTGATAATAAACAATATTGATCATATTTCCATTTTTCATATAAACAATATTGATCAGCTGTGGTAGCCCTTCTAATATTTTCTTGAAGTTATGGTCCAACACTTTATGTGCTAAACTGAGTTCCTTTATGGTTGACTTCCAATGCATATGGACGATCTTACTGAGTTACTCTGTGTAACAGCCCGCTAGAAATTCAATTGTAGAATTTCTATTGACTTTAGGAATCTCGTGAAGATTCTATAAGTTTTCACGAATCCATTAATCATATAGGTTTTAGTCTAATCACATAGTTAGTGTTATTATTTACTATAGTATCCGAAATGTGTTTTTGATTATTGGAGATAGTTAGAAGTGTCAAAATGTATTATAGTTTGTGCCATTAGACTCGGAGGGTTATTTAAGGTCTTATGGCGCAATAACACTTTTTCGTATTTTCGGACGAAACGTCTGCTCAAAACTATAGATATTATTGGATAAAAATATATTGAGCTAATTTTTGTAGATATTATTGAATAAAAATATTTTAAACTAATTTTGTGGATATTATTGGATAAAAATATTTTAAGTTAATTTCGTGGATATTATTGGGTAAAAATATCTTGAGTTGATTTTGGTAGATATTATTAGATAAGAGAGTCCTACACTCCACTCTTACTTCGGGTAAAAGAGTCATACACTTAACTCTCACTTCGGGTAAGAGAGTCCTACACTTAACTCTCACTCCAGCCTCATCTCTTCCATATCTCATCCATAAGTATCTCCAGCCACCCCTCCCCACGAAATTATCTTCATTTACACTTTCCATTGAAAGAATACCAAACACTCTCTCTCGGATAGCTTTTAGGAGTTCTTTTGCAAGCCCATTTTGAAGCTTTTGTAAGTGTTTTATCATAAAGTCTCATTAATATAAGTTATTCTTTTTTGAGTCTAGTTTACGTGGATATCTTATTTGTCCCATTTGAAAATCATTTGGTCAGTCAAATATTATGTAAACTATAGAAAAGTTATTATGGGAGATAAACTGGAGAATATGTTATAGTTTGGAGTTTTTGACCAAGCTAATGGATAGATATGGGTCCGAAATTTTTATAGAGTATTGTTAACATGTATATATGACTATTGGTTGAGGAGTTTTGCATGATTAAAGGTTTTGATGAAAGATTTTCTTAGATTTAGAAACTTAGAAACTGGAAGAGGAAAAACAGTTTCTGTTTTGAAAAAGTTTAACTCTTTGGTGGTCTAAACCTATTCCAATGACTTTGATAATTTTATTGGAGGATTCTAAGCATCTTATATACATGTTATATTATTATTTTGAAGATATTTGATGTTAGTTTCAAAGATATGAAATTTTATGCAAAGAGATATTTAAATAAGCCAAAGTGTGGATGTTCTTGGCTAAATTTATTTTTTAGTTAATTTTTAACCATGTGATCTTGAATTAGAAGCTTATATATGTTTTAGGATATCTTTTTAAACCATGTGATGGTTTGGTTTGAAGATCACATATTTATAAGTCATAAATCAAAAGGTTGATCAAAACAAGTTGGAAACAAAAATCAATAGAAATAGCATATGGGAATTTCGGCCTTATGGAGTTTTAATAGTTGTGATTAGTTTTAAATTTTTCTAAATTGATATTTCAATTGAGGATAAAATTTACATGAGGCATGTAAATTTTGGTGACTTTTGGAGTTAGTATCAAAATCCTTAATTATGGGTAAAACAATCATTTTCCTACATGCAGAGAGTAAACTGAAAATTTTACTCTTTAAGTTAGTATTTTCCATATTTCAATTTATTAGTGATTTAGTGCTAACTTTTAGAATCACTAATTACAGTTCCTCGTGATCGCGCTTAAGGTTTTATAAGAAACGCAAAGATCGAGGTAAGTTAGCTTTTAACTTACTAGTAGTCTACTGTGTATGTGTACTAAGTAAAGGAACTACAATGTATGTATGTATGTTATCATATATGTCATGCCATTCCAAGTTATCACGTAATTGTCTATTATACAGAATTTATTCATTCATCAATTTTTATTTGTTACATAATATATTATGTCATGTATTACTGTACCTTACAAGTACGTTATGCTAAGTATGTTATCTATTACATGTATGTCAAGTCATGTAATATTCACTGTTGCAAGTATATCATGTTAAATATGTTGTCTATTATATGTTATGCCATGTTACGAAATATTTCTATCTCAAGTTGGTCATGTATTTCAAGTTATGTTCAAGTCACGTTATATTACGTCAGGGTTTTAGTCATTTCGTATTCCAGTCACGTTTCGTCTTGAGTACATTCAGTTTCGTGGGGTCTACAACATCTGTGGCACACGAAGTATGAGGTCACAGCAATTGTGATGCATACACTAAGTGAGACACAACAATTGTAACGTGTAGAATATATGGGGCCACAATAACTATGGAGTATGTATTTACACGTAGAATATATGGGCAATAACAACTGTAGAGTATGTATTTAACTGCATTGTGATGTTTATAATACATGGGACCACAACAACTGTGGAGTATGTATTTACACGTAGAATACATAGGGCCATAACAACTGTGGAGTATGTATTTTTCATGATAAGTTAAGTTTGTGTAGAATACATGGGGCCACAACAACTGTGGAGTATGTATTTTTTATGATAAGTTAAGTTTGTGTATAATACATGGGGCCACAACAACTGTGGAGTATGTATTTTTCATTTAAGTCAAGTTTGTGTAGAATACATGGGACCACAACAACTGTGGAGTATGTATTTACACGTAGAATACATGGGGCCACAACAACTGTGGAGTATGTATTTTTCATGTTAAGTCAAGTTTCAGAGCAAGTTCATACTAAGTCAAGTTTCAGATCAAGTTCATGTCAAGTCAAGTTCAGTTCATGTTTCAATTTAAGTTATGTCAATTATGTTATGTTGTACGCCAAGTTATGTTTTAATTACTTATGAATTTGATTATGCAATTATGCTTTTACTGTCATCCATGCATCATTAGTCTGTGTGGAAGTTTTTTGTTAACTTGCTGAGATTTGTAATCAAATCTCACTTTGGTAGTCCCAACTACCATTCCCCCCGAATGGTAGATCTTGTTACAGGACCTGAAAGAGAATCAGGAGCTGATCAACTAGACACAGTTGACTAAGCGATGGTGCGACATCAATGTTAATATAGTAATTAACGTAAATTACTACTTGTACGATTGAGTTGCATCTCTAGTACTTTTTGGATCATAACCATTTTGGACTAGTGTTGTGATCTTAGTTATTCAATGAGTTTTTATGTATGAAGTATGTATTAAGCATTTGAGATATTTTCAATTTGGTGCATAGTATTACCAAAGAAAAAATTTATCCGCAGCGAATATTGCATATTGTTAGATGCATGTTAGGAACATTGCATCTTATATGTCATGAACGGGGGCAGGTAACCTTGTGTTGCATGTCTCGACGCTTCAAATGTCTGTCCGATTCCAAACGGAATTTGGGGGAGTCACACTCTGTGTGTTATTATTTTGTATAGGACTGACTTTGGTTTTATTTATTTTGTGATTTTTTTGCTGATTTTCTAAGGTGCACTCAGTTTTGCTTTCGGCTCTAGCAACTACACTGATTCTGGTATTGTATTTTTGAGATCTATAACATCTGAAAACCAACTCATGTTTGCTTATAACATCTGAAAATGTTACGAGGTTGAGAATTAGGACGACGTGAAGAAGATGCTCCAAGAGTTGCATGTCGTTGTCTATGTAGGGTCATTGCTTCTATCATAAGATCCTCATGATTGAAATAATCTTCATCTAACATATAAAGAGTATTGCTATAGGGATCCATAGGGAACTAAGAGAAAAAAATGCAAAGAATTGGAAAAAGAAATATTGGTTTTTGATGAGTGGGAAGTAGTTCAAAAATAGATATATTTATAGGGTTTAATCCAAGACTATTACCTACATCTAAAAATCTTGGCAAATGAAGGACGGTTAGCTACATCTACAAGTTGGTTTGAAGAATTATGAATATGAATGTTGGGTATTGTGTATGGTGGAATGAATGTGTTTGATCGTTGATAGAATTGTAGATGTAAAGTTTAGGTAGAGAAGAATGGTGGTTTGTAGTTAGTTTCAAACATAATATTTTATCTTGTATGAACAAATTGTATATGTGTTTGTTATTCCTTAAATTATTATATATTTGATTGTTAGGTAGAAGAAGGGTTGGCAAAATGTGTTTGTTGGTAATTAAGTTGAGAAAAAAAATTAGTTGGAAATCAATAATTTAAATATCAAATTAAATTATTAATGTACACATATTAGGTTTAATTGCAAAATATGAAAAAAAAATATTATTAAAAAAATATTATATTATTATTTTAATGAATCCAATAACTAATCTAATGTAAGATTATGGATAGGAAGATTTTAAAATTATAAAAAATTTGTACTTTTTATTAAATTTTAAAGATAATTTTAATGAATCTAATATGGATGCTCTAAGGCAGACCTCCAAATCACCAAACAAACCTTGAATCACCACAAAACTCTACAGACGAATGATCTTAAGAGACAAACTCTATGGACCCACAGACCCATGGTCCTAGAGACCCAGTGTTATTTTTAAATTAAAATAACATCTAAAAAGCAACATTACAACATTAGAGCATTAGTAATGGTCAACAAATTTTAACTAAAATTTAGCTAAATAATTCACTTTTATAAATTTTTAACTAGTCATTTTTTACAATACTAAAAATAATAGACTTAATAAATCTTTTATTATTTTATTAAAATATTAATTTTTTAGACAATAGTAAATGTTTAATAAATTGCAAATGTTATAACTTCTTTTATGTGTTTATTTATTAATTTGATGTACTCTATGCCCTTTTGATGGTTTAAATGCAGTAATGATTGCATCAAAAATGTAAAAGAAGCTTGAGAATCCAAGCTGCAGAAATCGCATAAAAATGTAGGAAAAAAATCAATCAAAGCTTGAGAATCTAAGCTACAGAAATCGCATAAAAAAACAAATAAAACCAAAAAAATTAAAGTGAAAGAAGAATTCAGCATTATTTTACTCTAAAAATAATATTTAACTAATGTGTTTGTCTCAATAAATTTGACCAGTCACTTGGTTAAAAGTTAAATTTATTGTAGATTTGTTAAATTTATTATAGAATTTTATTTTACATTTTAATTATTTTTTAACTATAATTTAATTTTGTTAAACTCACTACGGTACTCTTAAAATAGTAAAAATGCATTAAAATTTGAAGAGAAAAGCTACTCAGCTGCCGGTTCATTTAACCTACACCGCACACCTGACGTGTACCAACCCGGTTTAATCCAAGTCACGGTTCTTAACCCCACGGTTCAACGAGTCCTTCACCTCACAGTTCTCCCATTTAGTTTCTCTCTTCGATTTGTTACGGGCTTTCGTCTGCGTCCTGTTCCCTCGCTTTCTTCCCTCAGAATCATGGTAGAACGAGTCCTTCGCGTCTCTTCCCTAGCTCTCAAATTTGTCTCTCTTCCATACGACGTCTCTCTCTTCCTTCCCCTCTGAACTCGTCTCTTCCCTCAGAATATTACTCAGAACTCATCCCACTGAACTCGTCTCTTCCTTCCCGTTGAAGTCGGTCCTTTCTCTCTTGCGTTCGTACACCAGGTTCAAGAAGGGAAACCACATCACAGTAAGCTTGATTCTAGATTTGTCGAAGAGAAAGCACGCACACTCGATTACAGATCTGTAGCCACAGTACACTGATTTGGGTTGGTTAGGCTGACTTAACTAGTGGTTTGTGTCATTTTTTGTACGGAAGTTGTTTTTTGATAACTTTTGCTTGAATGTTTGAATATGTTTTTTGTACCCACCAACTGTTTGATGGAATTACTGTATTAAAAGGACATTGTGTGTGTCCAAAATTTGCAATCTGTGTGTGCCCATCAACTGTTTTTTGTTCCTTATGGTTCCTTATATTTTTTATGGGATTTGTTTCTCTCAGTTTGTACGCGAGATTCAGTTTGATTTACTAGTGTGAAACATTAGAGGGATGCCCTTCTAGGATCCCATCAAATAAGTCATTGAACATTTTGATTGATTTCTTAATTGGGCATTTACACGGAAGTTTATACCCGAAATGCCAATGAAATGAATGCTTGATTTCATTCATGTTTCTTATGGTGATAATCCTGATCACCCTACCTCACGATTAAATGCTAAAGCCTTTTCCTTTTCAGTTTTTTTCTTCATAAAAATCCCAACTATTTAGACACGCTACTACATCCTGGAATAGTCAATTTAATTGCAGGTGTGTGATAACCTGACATGGTTTGAACACTTGGAATCCTGGATTATGATTTGTTTTAGCTTTTGTAGTTGTGCCTTCTATGGGGTTTCCCTTTGTTAATAGATTTAGATTTTCTGTTTGTGATCTGCTAAGGTGACTTTGTGTGGTCTTAGTGACTTTTATCCTTACTTTCAAAGGTTAGGATTTAGGATAGGCTGGGTTTGCTTGGGCTCTCGTATCACTTTCATCTGGATTTTCTATCTTAAATGCTTCGAAATAAATGCAACTCTAGTGCTCTCTCTCTCTCTCTCTCTCTCTCACACACACACACACACACACACACACACACACACACACACACACACACACAAACGTCAAAGAGGATTAGACTAATGTAAACCACACACGCCATATTGGTTTTGGACTTTTGGGCAATTTTTAATACTCATTTATTTTGGTTCTCACTCTTGAAACACATTTAGATCAACAGGCTTCTAAACACAGTTATTGGATTCTAGATTGCTTGTACAATCATCTATCTATTTTGAATTTTCACCATCAATGACCCAAATAAGGTCTTGTTTAGTTCTTAACAAGTTTTTTAATTTTGGGAATCATCATGCCTTAAAGCATCAACCCCTCTACCGATCCTAATGTTATAGGCAAAAAAAAAAAAAAAAAAGAAGTTCGAAGACTTTGATCATCTTGTGCAACATGATTATACGTACTCCCAAATGTTTGCCAACCTGTGAAACGTAATCTCTGGAATTATATTTTTTATTGCTTCTCAATTTCTGTGTAACATGGTAAGCTACTTCCTCATGTGAAATGTTCATACTGTGTGTAGGGAAATGTGAGATGTGAATTTTTCATATGAGCAGATATACTTGATAAAGGAGAACATTCAGAGAAGAGAAAATGCAGTTCGGAAGATGGAGGATGATGTATTGTGGAGTGGGAAGATAAACTAAGAGAGAGACAAATGCTCAAAAGTTTGAGGCCGAACAAAATTTGTGGAGGGAGAATAGAAATGTGTGAATATTATTATGTTTATACTAGGTTGTATTAATTGTAATATTTTATTGTAATATTTTCTGCTTGGTTCGGGTAAACTATATAGCACATGTAAATAGGTGGATATTTCTTTATTTTTATTGTATGGGTCAAGTGTAATGGTACTCCCCCTTGAATTAGGCAAAGCAAAGCCTGAATAGGTACTTGATCAAGCTTTTTGTTGTAGAGGGGGAGAGGTACTGTGGAGTCTGAAAAATCTACTGTTTTGGGTCACATTTCTAAATCTGCTGGGCTATATATATTTTGACTCCATTTTTAAAGTCTCCTTTGAGCTTATCTAAGACATTCTTCATAACATTTTGGATCAATCTATTATACACGCAGGATGATAAGTGGAACAAAAATTTATACCCTATATATAGATTCTTTTTTTCCAAACTCATTATACACAGGATGATACATGAACAAAAATCTACACAAGCTATGTAGACTTTTAGCATGTGCAGATTTTTTTCCAAACTCATGCACGCTCAAGACAGTAATAAGCTGAATTGACATTGAACCATGATTGATTTCATATACAAATACACATGGTAAGCTTTACAACAAATACTCCAAATTCCTGATTTGGAATCAAAATCTTTTTTTGATAAGTAAGATTTGGAATCAAAATCTATACATAAGCATTGTTAAAGGAATCAAAATCTATACATCAACATTGTTAAAGGTCTCCACAATCGAAAATATTCACTAAGTGCTTACACAACTGGACACAAAAACATCCATACACATACACTTGGACACAATCCACAACATTTATGTACATGGATGGTACACATAACTGCCCACAAACAGCATATACACAATCTAGCCATGTTTCTCCACACAAGCTGCTGATATTTATGTCCCCAGAAAATTCTGCACAACATGTCTGGAAAGCAGCATGTATACAAGCTGCCAAAAAATAATTCTCAAGTCCAGTCTCACAATGCTGCCAAAAAATCAGTTGTCACCTGTCTAGTCACACGATGCTGCCAAGAAATATGGGCAAGTCCAGTCAATAACATCGCACATTAATAATTGACCAGCACACTAATAATTAAAATTTTCATACATTGTCTGAATTAGGCACCTATCTCTATGGAATTACATTGCATCAATACGGTCACACACCTAAAGTCTAATCAGTAACATCAATATGAAATTACAGTACAATCCTTCCACTTCAAGATAATCGATAATCTTAAATGAATAGATAGAACTAAAAATCAAAATAAATGATCTTAAGAAAATAAAAGAAAAGAAAGAACACTGAAGGACCATGGTTTAAAATTCACCAGCCCTTAATCTGCTCTTAACTTCTGCATTTCAATATACCAAGAAAAAAGAGAGTAAAAAATAGTTTTTCATTCGAAAAAACACTGATGAAATTACAAAAGTCCAATTTCCTCATAAACATGTTTTGATGCCCCTCTATTAGATGCTCCCTGAACTTCCTTAATAAGACAAAAATGAAAAAGGTGGAAAAAACGTAACGAACTTCTTTGTTTCCTTTTCTTTTAGAGATATTTTGAGGTCAGTAGAATCATAAGAGTTGTTGATCCCAAAAAATATAAAAAAGTAAGACCGTAATACACACAAACACATGAACATGTAAGAACAGAAACATATACACATATATAACAAAACCAATTTATCATACGAGAATACTTTTTGTAAAGGAACAAGTGGGATTACCTGTAAGATTGCACCAAATCAGTATGCATGCTTTCTTTCTCCCTCTCTCACTCCATCACAGTTTCCATTTCACAAACACCTTCAGTTCATTATAGAAATTGTATTACTCCCAACATAGTTCATTCCAATCCTTCCATTTAATTCACTATTTTCTTACATTGAGATTAGCTACATGTTATATATATTGGAAATTTTACAATGACAAGCCATTGCACCAAATCAATATGCCTGCTTTCTTTCTCTCCCTCTCTTAGAGTTTCCATTTCACAAACACCTTCAGTTCATTAAAGAAATCGTATTACACTCAACACAGTTCATTCCAATCCTTCCGTTTAATTCACTATTTTCTTACGTTGAGATCACATGTTATGTATATTGGAAATTTTACAATGACAAGCCATGGCAATGGTTATGCCTATAAAAAATCTGGAACCACTCCCCCACCCTAAAAGACCAACTAGCAATTCTAATATTTCAAAATAGCATGTCGTGACACAAAATAACCTCATAAGCTTCAACTGTGGAGAAACATTTCAAGCTTCAATATTCAAAATAACAACATCAACACTCGTAACTACCCTAAGCTTCAATATATACCAAACCTAAAATTATAATTTGCAGAAACAAAAAAGAAGCCATACTTTTCACAATGACTTGCTCTGAATCCCAAATAAGACATGAAAGATCTGAACTTTATCCATTGAGCACCGTTACAAACACATCGGAAGCCATTGAAATAGAGCTTAAAGCAAACACACTATCTTTGGGGGCATAGTTTTCAGAAAAGAACAAATATTTGAAGCAAAAGCTAATAAAAAGATATTTACCTTTGAGAGAGAGAAAGCTCAGCTACACAATCTGAGGCAGATCTTGGTCGATCCGTAAAAAGTGAATGCTGCGAACAGATCGTCGTCGCCGAGAGAACATGGGGGAGTACGTCGGCACGGTGGAGCACACACGAAGGCTATTGGTGCGCGTCGGAAGGGAGGGGGCTGGAGAAGATTTCGAAATTCGAATGGCGGGGGCCAGAGAACATTTCAAATGGTAGGAGGCTGAAATAACAGCAAAAGTAAAACAAAACGCATGTTAAAAAAAAAAAAAAAAAATAAAGAAATTACACGTAAGGTGTGTTGTGTAGGCGGCCGTATAGAAGCACTCAAATTTGAAAAGGTCCTTCGACTGGCTGTGATCACGATGGTCTGTTGTCCAGCCCACGCCTTGATAGCTGTTTCTTGACAACACCCACTTTTTCTGCACATTTTGGATAGCGAGCATGGGTGCCTCCCCCGACATCACGGCATGTTACTCGGAGTGCGATAACCACGACACTAAACCCACTGCTGTTGCAACAACTGTAGACTAGTCAACCACCGTGGTTGCACCGCCGTGAGCTATCCCATAAAAGAATTCACCCTAGCAGTCGAAAAGCTCCTCTGTTTTCCATGGTCAAAACACAGCATTCCATGCACATTAGTATGCATCCACCCCTCTCCACCATTTTGGGATCCGTGGAAAGCATGACCGCAGGAGCACTGAAGCTCCTCCGAGTTGCACCACAACACCCACGCCAAGAACCATCATAGATGGAGCTCTCCAAGCATGCCGTTAAGCTAGGAATCCAGTGGTTGAGCACTCCAAGCAGCTGAGGGTGCCAAACACCACAAAAACCACTCACACTGAGACCCTCCACCTCCATCGTTTAGGACCACCACATCCAGCTCCACCGTTGCAACCCTTCCACCGACAGCAAGGATTGTTGCCATCGTAGGCTTTGTAGGAATGGCAGCCGCTGCGTTGTTTTGCTTTTTAGGTGAAGGACTCGATGGTGGTGGGGCCATTCTTTTTCTATGGGCCTGGGGTAAGCTCCGGCGGTGTTTTCATTATCTCACCGTGCTCCACAACACTACAGCCATGAGCCAAACACTCGTCACCCTTTAAGCCACCATAACCGCAGCCGCCGAAGCCTTATTTACAAGCACAAAACAAACCAACGCAGGGAGAAAGCTGTTTCTGTTTGAGTTTTCTAGAGAGATGTAGGAACTTCTCTCTCTAAAAGTGGAGCTACCAGTTTCCATTATTATTATTATTTTTTTTTTTCGAGGGAGTCGTATAGATCAATTTATAAGAGCATCTCCATCCAGGTTGGCATATCTCTCATATTCTCAAAATTTAGGAAAATTTTTAGGGTTTAAGCTAAAAACCCCTCTCCATCTGCGTCCCCATTTTGTAGTTGCCATTTATGATCTATACAGGGATTCTCCATATTCATATTTGTCGATTCATTATGCATCCGCATCGTGAACAAACTCTATTCCGGTTTCCCATTTCCCCGCGTCTTCTTCTCTCTTGCTAGGGTAAACGGTTGGCCCCTCCCTCGCTTAGCATCTCTGTCGATTGCAGATCTCCATCGGTTGTATGTTTCTCTTCAAAATCTTTTATATTTCATAATTTTGTATTTCTCCCCTTCTCTGTTTCTTTCTTTCCGTTGTTCTTTGTCCCGACGCCATGACTCATTTCTTCCCTCAAGTCTGTGAGAGATCTTTGAGAAGAGAAAAAAACAGAGGTTTTTTCGTGGAGTTTGGAACTTTCACAGGAATATGATTCTCGATTTTCAGTTGAAGATTTGAGGTTTTTTCGATTTGTTGGAATTGCTCAATCCTTGCTCCTAATCCTTGTATCTTAAATTGTTGAATTTTTTTCGATTTAGTTGATATTCATCTTTTTGAGGAATTGTTGAATCAATTTTTGTTGGTTTATTGCGTCTGAATCCTTGCTCCATCTATTCGGGTGTTGTTTTTATTTGCAGTGCATTTTCGAATGGTGATCGTTACCTTGCTTTCTCTATTATTCTCTGTAAATAAAATTTTTGATATGTAGAAATTGTTTGTACACTGATTTGGTATGGAATCCTCCAAGGCATTTCCTTTACTAAGATCTTGACCACTTGATAGATTAGAGCTTTGAGCTAAGATATCCTGCCTATCTGTGAAACGATAAAAGAAAGTTCTTTCAATCGGATTGTTCAATGTCCTGAGTATAATAACTGGAAATCAAAGAAGTAGTACTTAAGGTCACCACTATGTGACAGTATCATTTATTGACCATCCTGTCAAGTAGAAACCTGAAGCCAGTTGCACTTACCCAAGATCTGCATGATCAGAGCTTTAGAAGGTTTCTTAGGATGAACACTGGCAATGCTCAGTGTATTTCCAATATCACTATCAAGTGCCAAGACATTGTATTGTCCTTTGTTGCAACAACCAAAATTTTCTTTTCAAAACTATGTAAACTGCAGGTTTGGAATTGGGGAGAGATAACACCAGCACCAATTTCACTTGCAATATGGTTTTAATATAATAGAGTTGATGCTTCTATATCAATTACTGAAACCTGTATGGAAAATGAGTAGACAGAAGTAAATTTATGTGACGGTAACATAAAACCTGATGATGGACAGCCTACTAGGAAAACTGGAATACTAGCTCAACTCGACAAATATAAAACTATTTAAGAAGTGTTAAATTAAATACAACTAAGCCTCCAGCAGAAAAGTGTTATTATACAGTGAAAACTAAATATAGATACCCCATAGTGTCAGTTGTTTAATTATACAATGTCTCACACCCTAGTTAGTGCTCTCGACTCAAGATAGAAAAGAGCAGGGCTTTTACCTCCCACTAATTGATTTTTAGCCTTTAGTTGAAGCTAATTAAGATTGTCAAAGCCCTGTATGCTAATAACATGGTACTTATAAAGTCCACACTTAACCTAGCTATTTCCTATCAAAACTTGTTCCCCTAAAACATACTGTCATCATTCAAGATCAACCATATTAAGGTTGAACTCAAGATCTTTCCCATCCCCCAGGCCACACCCTATACCACCCAAGTGAAGGTCTAGTGGCCTTCTAAGAATTCTATTATTTATACTTAGATACAAATGTAAATAACAATTCATTAGCCATAATACGAACATGGAAGAGCTAGGAAAATAAAAGTGAATTTACAAATCCTTGATTAGACCCAACAGAAAGATGTCTTGAACTATGGCTCATGTTTTGTAGTGGAGAGGGGAACCCCCCCTTTTTTTTGTTTAATGGGGAGGATCCAATGATATATATTTTGGAAGATAGCTGGTGTATATATATTATATTTGTTTCATTTTTTTGGTTAATTAATGAGGGGAGGGTCCAATGGTATATTTGCTCAATTTTTAGAGTTGCAAGATATTTTGTGATGAAGCTACAGTTTCTTGGAAGGGACCAAATGTATATTTGCTCCATTTTTTATGTTCCTTCATATTTTGTAATGAAACTACAGTTCCTTCAAAAGCTTGTGTTGAAGGAAGTCTATTTGAAGGAAGTAGATTAGCGCATTATGATGATGGAAGTGAGTGCCATGCCAGAAATACAGCAGTTATATTTCTAACAGCTGTAGAGGGAAATCATGGCGAGACGCAATGTTGTAGTAGATTTGAATTGATTTACTATATTTTTGTAAAAAGTTGTATTTCTTATTTTATGTTTCAGACAATGATAGCTGAGTAAAAAGTTGTAAATTTTATTTTTATTTTTATTTTTGTTGTGGTGTGAATTAATATTTTTGTGCAAGGAAATTGGTCATTACAATTTCAGAAACAATTACAAATTACCTTAAATATAGTCACTATTATGCCCAAGGAAATATGAATAGAAATTTGATTACCATTAATATAGTCACTACTAACATGAAGGAAATACAAATACAAAGTAGATTAACTCAAACATAGTCAAGTAATCCTGTACGCCATCATTCTAAGTGCGACATGCTTAATGTTGGGAATATAATAGCTATTGATGTTCAATTAGATCTTTTTGGAGCTAATGATGTACTAAGCTATCTCTAATATGATGATGACACTGGACGAAATCTTTAAGCTCAGTTGTATGATTGCGTGACAGTTCCGGGAGATCATCATCAAGTTGATCATGCTCAATGTTCGGATCCTCACTATCATCACGCTCGTCTTCAATGATCATATTATGTAAAATAACATATGTTTTTATTATATTTTTTAGTTCCCTCATTTTGAACATTCGGGAAGGTCTACAAATGATTGCAAATTGTTTTTGAAGTACCCCGAATGCACGCTCAACATCTTTTCCTGCGGATTCTTGTGCTTTCACAAAATTTTTCTTTTTATTCTCTCGCGGTGATGGAATTTTCTTCACAAAATTTTTCCACTTGGGATAAATACCGTCTGCAAGGTAATACCTCATAGTGTAGTCGTTGCTATTGGTTGTGTAATTGATTGAAAGAGCACTCCCTTGGGCAAGTTTCATGAAAATAAAAGATCTCTCTAGCATATTAATGTCTTTATATGAACCGGACATATCAAAAAATACATGTCATATCTAAAGATTATATGAAGCAACTGTTTCTAAAATAATAGTTGGTTCATTGATGTGGCCGGAGTACATACCTTTCCAGGCTGCGGGACAATTTTTTCACTTTCAATCCATGCAGTCAATGCTTCCCAACATTTTTAGGAATCCCCTTTGTTCAGCAACAGCAAGCAATCGAGCAATATCATTGGCATTTGGAGATTGCAGATATTCATCTGAAAAAATACTTACTATTGTCTCAGAATTTTTTGAGGCTCTCCATTGCGGTGCTTTCACCAATATGTATGTATTTATCCGTAAAATCTACAGTAACCCCATACGCCATCATTCTAAGTGCTGCGGTTATCTTTTGCATAGAAGATAAACCGAGTCTTCCGGTATTATTTCTTCTCTGGACAAAGTATGGCTCGTAAGACTTTACCTCATTTAGAATACAGAGAAATAAGGGATGGCTCATCCGAAATCTCATTTGAAATAGATTTGATGGATATACTGGATTTTCTGCGAAATAATCACGAAATAGGCACTCGTGCTCCTGAATATGATCACGTCGAATAAACTTATGACATTGGCGATTGCCACGATGCCTTATGACTGTCCGTTAGCCTCCTCATTAAGAACAACATCATTATAATCTTCAGAGGATATATATGTCAATAATTTGTGAAAAAAGGTACAAGCTATTTAATAAAGGGAGTGAGAGATCAGGAGAGACCGTTGAATTTTGGTTCTATAGATCAAATGAGACTTGAGTTTGTGAGAATGTGAATGCTAGCAATATGCGTATTTATAAAGGAAAAAGTTACCGTTATATATAGGACAAAAAATATTACCGTTTGAGAGAAGACAAAAAGTTACCATTGGATAAAAGACAAAAAAAGTTACCATTGGAGAAAGGACAAAAAATATTACTGTTATAGAAATGACAAAAAATTTTATCATCAATATATGACTAGTTACTACCATTAGAGAAACTGATAAAGAACACTAAATAAAAAAAAATTAGCCATCACATTAGAAAATGCACTAATTAAAAAAAATTACTATTTTTATAATACAAATTTCGGTTTGAAACAAAATACTGTATTGGATAGTCAAAATCGTATAAATATTTAGTAGAAAGTAATATTTGAAAAGAAGATAATAAGACAAAGAGTTAGTAGTTATGATTGTAAATAGAAGAGAGAGAAAAAAGTAATAAAAAAAAGAATAGAGAAATATTATTTAATATAATAGAGATAGAGATGTGGAATGGAATATAGAAGGTTTTTAGAAGATTAATAAAATTTAAGAATAAATTTGAGAGAATGTGATTTTAAGTTAAATTATATACAATTTTATAGAGATCCGAATGAGGATGTTCTAAGTCATGTAACAACCATCGATGAATCTAATAACGATATATTCTATCTCAAAAGAATGCAAGCTCAACTGATTGCATAGCAATAAGCCATTTCTAAGATCAACACTTGAGCAAAAAGTGTTAGTCGTCTCATGTCACCCAAAGACTAGGCCTAGCCATTTTAATAGTGATTAGAAGAACATGCAATGAAGTAAGCATATGAATTGAAAGATTAGGGACTATTTTTATAGGCCCATAAATGAGCTAAACCAGAGTTAAATTTTAAAGGCTATTCACCAAGAAATAAGAACTTTTTCCTTAAAAGGAAAGAAGTAAGAGAGGAGATTCCAAAAGTTGTAGCAAAAAATTCCCAAACACCAGCTACCATTTGGCTGCCATGGAAGACATAATTAATGGTCTTTAAGTTATAACCATCTGGACAACAACTGCAAATATTAATGGAGGCTAATGGGATACCACGGTTTGATTTTCTCTTCAACAGGCACAACATCATGAAAAAGGATTTTGAAATTGAGGTGAATGATAACTTAAGATGTCCCAAGTGAACTTTGTTGAAAAATTGCCATCCTGGGATCCCTTCCTGTTGATGTTGTGTTTTCCAACCTGAGCAGTAGCACGGGCCCACGTCATTGAACCTGCAAGATAAATAAGAATGGACTTGGGTGGAGCTCATGAGTCCTTCGACGGTTAAGTTAGTTGAGGGTTCTGGTATATGTAAAGAGTATCCAAATCCTTTTCATGGAAAAGGTTGGAGTATTTATACTTGGCCTGGACCCTGTATTCGACGGGAAGCATCGGACTCCAAGGTATGTCTGGGTCAGACTTGTCTCATCCCTAATTTGGTGATAGCTTGCCATATCGTGATCATGTGTAGGTATATTCTGTCATATAATAAATATGACGTGTCCTTGGCCTCCTGTAACTGGGCAGGTCATAAATGCAATATGCCCCTGACTGCTCACGATTGTGCAAGTCATAAATACAATATACTTCAGTCTACCCATGCTTAGATAGGCTTGACTTCCTTTCCTAGATTGGAGTGACCCGGTCGGGGCCCCCATCCTTGGTGTGACCTTGAGGGGGGCCTGGGTTCATGATGGGCTTTTAGCCTATATGCAAGTGGATCTTTATCCTTAGGGCTTCATCGTATACTTTTAGCCGCCGCCACCTTCTTCTTTCTTTTTTTTCTTCTTGCATCTTCCTTCGTGGGTTTCCCCTCCACCATCGTTGCCAGATGCCGCCCTTAATCGGATCACTGCTACACAGGAAAAGCCATCAAATCCAGTCAACGTGCATCCTCCTTGGTCCACTGCATAGGCGACTCATCTTGTTTTGGTAGCCCTTCGGCTTGACTCCACCGATCTGCTCTGCATGTGGATTGTATACGTCAGCTAGCCCCTCTATTTTTTGCAACCCTGTCCGTTGCAACCTAGTCTGCACCCCACGTTCTCTTGCTCCTTTATGTCCTTTGCAACCCAGTCCTTTGCATCACCAAAGCGGCAATCCTCCTCATCTCACGATGTGACTCCACATCACAACTTGACACCAAGCACTACAGTAAACCATGAGTCCCACCACCTTCCACGATTGCATTGTTCGCCAAGCTCATGGCTAGTGAAGCCAACCACTGTGGTTACCCCACCATGAGCTAGCATGGAGTGGCCTGTACCCCAGCTAGGTGATCTCTGTTTTCCTAGCTGAAGATAGAGCTCCTCCATCTTAGCTCTGAAGTTTGGCTCTGAGGATGACTTTGCCGAGGGGTTGAGTTCGACCTCTGGTGCTCTTCTCTACCAACCGATTACATTGCTTACCTTCGGGCACTTTATGCCTGTAAGGCCCAAGGCTCGTGACGGCTTGTGATACATGAGTGACTGCTCAGGACAAACCCATCTCCATGAAAACTAGAGTTGGTTTCCGAAGCAGAGATGGTTGCTTGAGCCCTTAAGCCACCATAAAACAACCTCCAAAAGCCTTATTTTAAGTACCTAAACACACAAACAACAAACGAAAAACAAAATGAAAATAAACAAGGGAGGGAGGTAGGGAAGAGCCGAGGCTCCCACCTCCCACTTCGGAGGTTTTTGTTTTTGTTCTCTAGAGAGATGGGGGAGTTTCTCTCTCTACCAACTATGAGAATTATCTCATAACGTAATCTTGGGCATAGGAATTAAACACATGAAGGGAAAATATATGTAATTAGCTATTAGTCTCAACCTTTTCATTCCTTTAATTACTAGTTCTACGTGCATATATTCTACTGAGATTGACATTATTATATTGTTGTATTTATAGTCGAAACAACTTTGTAGGATCTTGGACACCAATCCAAGGATGTCGGCGTCTTAATTTCGTTGCTGTCAGATACAAGTACAAAAGAGGGTTTCTTACATTCTGACCTTCACAAAGTTTACATTAGTAAAATCTTATATTTTCCTATATATGAAATGCATATGAAGCATAGTGCATAGTAGATTGAAAAATAGGAACTGGACAACATGATAGGTTCGAAAGACTGGAATACACAGCAGAAGAGGACTGACACACGCGTCCCCTGGCTGTTACAAAAGGGGAATTATAACATGAACTGGATTTAGAGTAATGTGCATGGGCTTTGCTTCCGTCGCCTTTTCTTCGGTTTAGCGGGCTGCAAAACCACCTTGATTGCAGCATCAAACACAGCCTTAACATTCTGAAGCACCACAGCAAAAGACAAAATTAGATAATCTCTGTTGAAACAAGTATGAGAGGCATGACTTCTAACTGCTAATAAGGCGAAGAGTATCGCTATAAGAATACTAACTAGGTCGTCCCAATAACCATTAATTGTCCGACTACCTTTTCAATTGCTACGGATACAATCTGTAAACTCTAAACTTACAGCCTTGAAAAATCTAGTAAACGTTGCCCACGGAGTAAAAATCCCGTGTAAAATTGATAACTGAATTGATGTGGCGACACGGAGTAAACACTAGTTTCGCCTGTTAGAAAATCAAATGAGCAAACCTGGTGAGTCTTGGAGCTGCACTCTATGTAAACAGCAGCACCAATTGCCCTCTTCAGCTCTTCACCCTGTCCAACATTCAATATTCTCTCCATTAAATAACTTCATTAACCAAAGCAAACAGAGACCAGAAATAAAACAAAACAAATTAAGACTTGCCTGAGCAGTTGTGATAGGCGTAGCCCCAGGATGATCAATCAAATACTGCTTGTGATCCCGAAGATCTGCCAGAAATTACATCCAAACATAAACCATTGGATTTAAGTATGTGTGTGTGTGTGTGTGTTCAATGTAATATACAGAAAAATTCCATACCACGTTTGGTTCCAACAAGAACTATTGGCACAGTAGGGGCGTAATGTCTCAGCTCAGGAATCCACTGAGAGCCAATATATCGATATTTTAGAAAAATATCTCCAGAATGCAAGCCATAAATGAAATGGAGAAATTTAAGAATGAAAAACCTTCTTAGAGATATTTTCGTAGCTGGCTCTGCTGATGAGTGAGAAGGCCAACAAGAAAACATCTGCGCCCCTATAACTCAATGGCCTCAACCTGTTGTAATCCTCCTGCCCTGTGTTCACCCAACATGAACATTAACTATAGGACAATCACGAATAATTATGTCAGGGAAATTGCACTTTACACCCCTGAATTATAGCTGCCTTTTTCAACTCGTACTTTAAACCATCAAAACTTGCAACTGGCACCCTAAACTATTAAAACTAATAATTGAGCACCTTTGGTTATGGTCTAGTCATTCTAAGATTGCATCACAGGTCATAATTTTCATCGATCTCAATGGTTGATCTTAGCTGAGCCTGAAGATGCATATTATCAAAATTTAGTAGTTTATACTGTCAATTTTTCATTTTCGAAATCTTACGATGTATGTTGAGAAAAAGGTGATAGTTTGCTGTGGAAAACATAATATTTCTAATGCTTATATCCGCAAAAATATGTACATATATAAGGTGTTTGGTTGCCAAAAAAATAAAAGGAAATCTAGGCCTAATTGTTTTTCTTCCCTTTCTCACTTTCTAATACCATGCATATCTAAACGTAAACTTGACAAATTCCATTAGAATTGAAGTTATAACCCCAAGGAAGCAAATATTTCTTACCCGCAGTATCCCATAGTCCAAGGTTAACTGTGCTGCCATCAACCACGACATTAGCACTGAAGTTGTCGAACACAGTAGGCACATAATCCTACAAGAATTTGAACAAAGGAAACATCATTAATATTTAACAGACCGTAAATTATGCTTTTAATAATTTCGGTTAAATATGAATGAACGTGTATAATCAAGGGTAACTTCTTATGAAACATTATCTATCATACTGTGGGAAAGGTATTGCTTGTATAAGAAATAAGCATGCAGGTCTTTCCGACAGCTCCATCACCAACTGTGACACACTTGATGAATCTTGCCGTGTTCATTTTCCAACTCTCTTTCCTTTTCTTCAGACTCCTAGCAGATGAGCTTCCTCTCTGTATTCTTTACTTCCATTAGTACTACAAACCCTAGAGATTTCTTTCTGTTTCTCAAGAAAATGCAAAAACTATAAGACTAAGAGCTAGAAAGCAGCAGGGTAAGGAGGGTGTTGGGAAATGTGGTGTGAGTTCGAATTTTGAATAGAAAAGGAGGGGGGAGGAATGACATTTAATAAGCTGAGCAGCCCCTCAACCACTTTTGTTGTGCTTCTTTTATCATTATACCATGATTGCCAATGGCTTTCTGTTCCTTTAAGGGGAAGGCCAGAGCGGGAAAGCCACAAGACCAACAATAGATTGTTATTGGGTGGGATGCTGGTGTTAGTTGGTTAAGTATTGTACAAGGCAGACATTGAATGATGAATATTGAGAAAATATGAGTATGAAGTAGGTTTTGAGTATGAGACATGAAATCGTCATGCTGTCTCATAAAATGACATAAAAGCTCTAAACATTCGCCTCAATAGTTAATCTCTTTTTTTTTTTTTTTTTCCTACTTTTAAAGGCTACTGTTAAAATCTTTTATACTGCAGTATTGTTCAAACCTAAAAAGACGCAAGCGGTAGAATTTGACCAAAGACAATAATAACTTTGATTGTATGGAAAAACTATTTATTCCCAAGTGAAAATATCACAGCTCAAAGATGAGCTTTACTTTACGTGGGTGTCACCATAATTAAGGGAGAATATATAATTAGTGAGTGGATATACGGTATGGTCGTTCTCAAGATTGGTTAGTTGAGGACCAACTTGCAATTTTTTTTTTCATTAAAGTTAAACTTTTGATATATAAATGTATTTTAGTTTTTAGAATAAGTAATATTACGGTGCATTGGGGTAATGAGTTAAGATAAAAGTTAAAAGTTAAATAAAATATTATTATAATATTATTTTTTAATATTATTATTATTTTAAGATTTAAAAAATTAAATTATTTATTATATTTTATGTAAGAATTTGATAAAGTTATAATTGTGAGATGAAATAAGATGAAAGACTTTCACTATTCAAACGGGGCACACTACAAGAAAAATGAACTTTTGTAACCAATTTATAATAACGAAAAGACTATTTTGATTACTAATACTCTTTTCGTTGCTATAAAAATAATTAAAATAGTCTTTTCATTTCTATAAATTGGTTACAAAAACTCATTTTTCTTGCAGTGACATATACAGTTCTAGATCGTGTAAATTCTGTGTATTTTTTTAAAAAATAAAATTTATTGTTAATAAATATTTTTATTATTAACAAAAAATTTTTTTTGTATGAATTTTAAATTTAATCAATATATATATTTTTTTAAATAGCGAGATTTATAGCTTCTAAGACAACAAAATTAAAATATATAAACCTGTTACACCAGTATGCTAATCGGAACATCCCCAATTTTATAACGGTTGTCGTTGCGATTGCATATTCCGGGTTATAGGTATGGGAGCAAAAGCACCTTGCTTTACGCTGGCTTCGAGAACATGGTTTTTGCACGCAAATTAAGGTGCTGGACCACTTTGGTCTCGTGTAAGATCAGATCATCGCGTTGGATTAATACTGCATGGGCCCATCTGAACTAATATAAATTCTTTTGTATCTCGTTAGACAAAACCCACGGATTGTCACACGTGCGTGCTTATGACGTTCACAACCTCATGTATATATTTCTTGTAAAATGAATGAATGTAATTATTCATCTTCTGACTTACATGGCTGATTTAGTGCGTTGGATGATCAGTCGATCGAAGCTTCCACTCCAAGTGATAAGAAAATTGAAAAACCTCGCACATTACTTGGTCAAATGTAAAAGCTAAAACACTTTCCTTTTAATTATTGGGGGGTTGCATGACGTCATGATATAATTTTTCTGAACAATCAATGCCTCAATTGATCTGGAAATAGAACAAGCACTAGTCATGAGATATATATAATACCGCAAGAGTATGAAGAAGAACTAAGCTCAAGCAACCGCGTAAGTATCCTGCTACGGAAACCCTGTGTCCGTAACATTTTTGTTGCATAATTCCAACGTCCAGTCCCGATGTAAATTGGCAATTGAAAGGTCTGCCATGGAGGGTTGATACTCATCACGATTGTTGTACGAGTACAATATTTTCTCCCACTTTTTTATATGACAATGAAAGCAGTGCGCTGCCGAAGGATTGGTGCCATGGACATATATGGCACATGCCACAAGCCTAATTAACTCCACACCCCCCTGTCATGGGTTGAGGGCAGCTCGAGTTATGGAGCATAACGAGAGCTTACCATGTTGAAAATGTGATTCAGCAGTTCAAGAAGGTTGCAAATTCAGGGAAGTGGTAGTAGTTAAAGTAGTTAAGTTGGGGAATGCAGTGCGCACTATCGTTTTGTGAATGAGGGAAAATTGTGTTTGTTGTGCGATGTTGTTTTTAATAAGTGGAACGATGTTGTTTACATTTGTAGTTTGTAATGGAGAGTTGATACGATGTTGTCTTTAGTTGTTTAAGTGATACATTGTGTTTTGCCTTTAGCTTGTAATTGTAATACGCTGTTATTTGGGAAGAATATATAGTTGAAGAAAAAAGGAGGGAAGATCATCGATGATAATTTCAAAAGCAATTCTTATTCAATCTCTCTCTCTCTCTCTCTCTCTCTCTCTCTCTACACTACAATTCTCTAGTATTAGTGGAATGAATTTGTCGGTCCATTACAAAGTGGTATCAATAGTCATGGCTGAGGTGACGCAATCCTATGCACAGGTGGTGGATTCTTTGAATCATCTTCAGCAGCAGCAAGATCGGTAGCAGAAGCAAATTGAAGATACCATTGCCATTTTGGTTCAATAGCAAGAATTGACAGGAAAAATGATGATAAGATATTTAATGATCTGGTTCAATAAATCTCCAAAACTTCTATGAATGTATCAGTAGGGAATGATTAGGCTGGGAGGAACATTAGGATTGTTGAGTACTGTGGAGTCTGGTCCACACCGCTCGAGTGGAGGCATTGGCCACTCGAGCGAAGTCAGACAGATTCGAATGCTCGATGTTAGCTCGACAGTGAGCTCAAGCAGAGGCAGAAGAAAGTTTCGCTCGAGCGGAGGCATTGTCCACTTGAGCGAAGTCAGGCAGAGTTGAATGCTCGATGTCAGTTTGACAGTGAGCTCGAGCGGATGTGAGAAGGAAGTTCGCTCGACGCACGCTCGACACGCCGCTCGAGCGAACATGCATTTTACACAGCTCTAGGGTTTTTTCTGCCGTTTGACTATATATATGATTATTATATCATATGGCCATACTGTAGAAACACTGTGGACGTACAGTGAATGATCCATCATTGTAGTGTGATATTCCTCAATAATAAAATCATTTGCAGCTCCCATGGACGTAGGTGCCGAACCACGTAAATCTTGTGTCGTGTGTGATTGTTTTTCTTGTTCCATTTTTTTTTAATTTATTGTCATCGTTTTTCACAACAATTGGTATCAGAGCCAAGGTTCGGGTCTGAGAAAAAACGATGGCTGGAGATGAATTGAAGGCATCGGAGATCGAGAAGTTTGATAGCATGGATTTTGGATACTGGAGGATGCAAATAGAGGACTACCTCTATGGGAAGAAACTTCATCTTCCACTATTGGGAAAACAACCATAAAAGATGGATAATGCTAATTGGAACCTGTTGGATCAACAGGTTCTTGGGGTTATTCGATTAACCCTGTCGAGATCCGTTGCACACAACGTCATCAAGGAGAAGACGACTGCAGATCTCATGGCGGCTTTGTCAGGTATGTATGAAAAGCCGTCAGCAAATAACAAGGTACATTTGATGAAAAAGTTATTCAATTTGAAGATGGCAGATGGTATGTCTGTTGCACAACATCTGAATGATTTTAATATTATCACAAATCAATTATCGTCTGTTGAAATTGAATTTGATGATGAGATACGTGCACTGATACTATTGGCTTCACTGCCAAATAGTTGGGAAGCCATGAGAGAATGGCTATTAGTAATTCTGCTGATAAATCTAAATTGAAATATGATGATATTCGTGATTTGATTTTGGCTGAGGAGGTGCGCATGAAAGATTCAGGTGAGACCTCGGGTTTGAGTTCAGCTCTAAATGTTGATTCTCGAGAGAGATCACAAGACAGGAACTCAAACAGAGGAAGATCAAAATTAAAGTACAGGGGCAAGAGCAACTCGAGGCCTGGTCAGCAGGCAACTTGCTAGAATTGTGGCAAATCTGGCCACATAAAGAAGAACTGCAAAAACCCTAAGAAGACTGAGAATGATAGTGCTAATGTGGTAACTGATGCACTATTGCTTGCAGTTCATAGTCCAGTTGATGACTGGATACTGGATTCAGGGGCTTCCTTCCATACATCTTCCCATCGGGAGCTAATGCGAAACTATGTTGCAGGTGATTTTGGGAAGGTGTATTTGGCTGATGGAGAGGCTTTGAACGTAGTGGGGACGAGAGACATTGATATTGCACTCCCTGGTAAGAACAAATGGACCTTGCAAAAGGTCAGGCACATTCTTGAGTTGAAGAAGAACCTCATTTCAGTTGGGTAGCTCGATGAGTGTGGTCATTCAGTTGTGTTCTCAGATAGCACCTGGAAGGTCACAAAAGGGGCATTGGTACTGGCTCGGGGTAAGAAAACTGGTACACTATATATGACTACTGGTTTGATTGACACTATTGCTACTACCGTTGTAGAGAGCACAGCAGATTTGTGGCATTGTAGGCTTGGCCATATGAGTCAGAAGGGTATGAAAGAACTTTTGTCTAGAGGCAAGCTACCAGAACTGAAGTCAGATGATCTCAGTATGTGTGAGAGTTGTGTTATGGGGAAACAAAAGAAGGTCAGCTTCTTGAAAAGTGGCAGGACGCCTAAGACAAGAAGACTGGATCTTGTGCATACAGATGTGTGGGGTCCTTCCCCAGTGGCATCTCTTGGAAGTTCTCGCTACTATGTCACGTTCATTGATGACCATAGTAGGAAGGTATGGGTTTATTTTTTGAAGTATAAATCTGATGTATTTAATGTGTTCAAAATTTGGAACGCCATGGTTGAGACCGAGACAGGCTTGAAACTGAAATGTTTGAGGTCTGACAATGGTGGTGAGTATGTCGATGGTGGGTTCAAGGAGTATTGTGTAGCTCTAGCTATCAGAATGGAGAAGACCATTCCTGGGATACCATAACAGAATGGAGTTGCTGAGCATATGAACAGAACCATTAATGAGCGTGCTAGAAGCATGAGGTTGCACGCTGGACTACCACCCACTTTCTGGGCAGATGCAGTTAGCACTGCCGTTTACTTGATAAACAGAGGGCCATCAGTTCCACTGGATTGTGGACTGCTTGAGGAGGTTTGGAGTGGGAAAGAGGTCAAATTTTCTCACCTTAAAACTTTTGGTTGTCTTTCTTATGCGCTTATTGATTCTGATACTCGTAGTAAACTTGAGGCTAAGTCAAAGAAATGCTATTTCATTGGCTATGGAGACGAGGCATTTGGCTATCATTTCTGGGATGATCAGGGTCAGAAAATCATAAGAAGTAGGAATGTGATTTTCAATGAGAAAATTATGTACAAGGATAAGTCTAGTACAACTTCTGTAGTAACTCCTCAGGAGTCCGAGTTTGTAAGATTGGATGACCTACTAGAGGTCACAGTGCAGTGTAGAGATGTGAGTGACGGGGAGAGTGAGTCTAGTGCACCCATTCCTATTATTCCGCAGGCAGTTTCAGAACCATCCACTCTTACAGTTGCAGTTCGCAGGTCAATTAGGACTATACGTCCTCCACAGCGTTTCTCATCTACTTTGAATTACATTCTGTTGACAGATGGTGGAGAACCACAGAGTTACGAAAAAACCTTGCAAGATGAAAATTCTAGCAAGTGGGAGCTGGCCATGAAAGATGAGATGGATTCCCTGTTAGGGAATCAGATATGGGAGTTGGCAGAACTTCCATCAAGGAAGAAGGCATTACACAACAAATGACCGGGTGAAAACTGAGCATGATGGCAGTAAGAGGTACAAGGCTAGACTTGTTGTAAAAGAATTTCAGCAGAAGCAGGGTATTGATTATTCTGAGATCTTTTCTCTTATGGTGAAGATCACAACCATTAGGATGGTACTGGCTATGGTTGCTACTGAAGATTTATTTCTTGAGCAGTTAGATGTGAAGACAACTTTTCTTCATGGAGACCTTGAAGAAGACATCTACATGCACCAGCCTGAGGGGTTTGTAGTACAGGAAAATGAAGGTTCAGTTTGCAAACTGAAGAAAAGCTTGTATGGCCTAAAGCAAGCTCCTCGACAGTGTTACAAGAAATTTGATAACTTCATACACAGTGCAGGGTACATTAAATGTCAAACAGATCACTGTTGCTATGTCAGACACTTTGAAAATTCTTACATTATTCTGTTGTTGTATGTGGATGACATGCTTATTGCAGGGGCTAGTATTGATGAGATCAATAATCTGAAGAAGTAGATGTCAGAGCACTTTGCAATGAAGGATTTGGGAGCTGCAAAGCAAATCCTTGGCATGAGAATTGTCAGAGATAGAGTCAGAGGTATGTTGAGACTCTCACAGGCTAAGTATGTGAAAAAGGTACTCAGCAGGTTCAATATAGACAAGGCCAAACCAGTTGGCACACCCTTGGGCAGTCATTTCAGACTCAGTAAGAATCAGTCACCTGAGTCAGAAGAGGAACAAGATTACATGAGTAAGGTTCCTTATGCCTCAGCTATTGGTTCACTTATGTATGCTATGGTTTGTACAAGACTGGATATTGCCCATGCAGTGGGAGTTGTGAGTAGATATATGAGTAACCCAGGAAAATAGCGTTGGGAAGCAGTGAAATGGATTTTGAGGTACCTAAAGGGCTCCTCAGAAACCTGTTTGTGTTTCTCTGGAGAAAGCTTGGAGGTGCAGGGCTATGTTGATGCTGATCTAGCTGGAGATATTGATAGCAGAAAGAGTACTACGGGCTTTGTTTATACACTTGGTGGTACTGCAGTGTTATGGGGTTCTAATTTACAGAAAATAGTTTCTTTGTGTACTACAGAAGCTGAGTATATTGTAGTGTCAGAGGCTGCAAAGGAGATGATATGGCTATAGGGCTTCTTGGAGGAATTGGGTAAAACGAATCAGAAAGGCACTCTCTACAGTGATAGTCAGAGTGCCATATTCCTTGTCAAGAATCCAGCATTTCATTCCAGGACCAAGCACATTCAGATCAGGTATCACTTCATACGATCATTATTAGATGACAGAAAATTGTTACTTGAGAAGATTTGTGGAAGCAAGAACCCTGCTGATATGTTGACAAAGGGTGTTACACTTGAGAAACTGAAGTTGTGCGCAACTTCAGTTGGTCTTCTAGCATGAAGATAGGGGCAGTGAGTTGCAAAGGTGGAGGATATCATGTTTGAGGAAAACGGCGATACAGCGAGTGTACCAATCTCCAATTGGGAGAATTGTTGAGTATTATGGAGTCTGGTCCACACCGCTCGAGCGGAGGTATTGGGCGCTCAAGAGAAGTTAGACAGATTTGAACGCTCGATGTTAGCTCGACAGTGAGCTCGAGCAGAGGCGGAAGGAAGTTTCGCTCGAGCGGAGGCATTGGCCGCTTGAGTGAAGTCAGGTAGAGTTGAACGCTCGATGTCAACTCGACAGTGAGCTCGAGCGGATGCGGGAAGGAAGTTTGCTCGATGCACGCTCGACACGCCGCTCGAGCGAACATGCATTTTACATAGCTCTAGGGTTTTTTCCACCGTTTGACTATATATATGATTATTATATTATATGGACGTACTGTAGAAACATTGTGGACGTACAGTGAATGATCCATCATTGTAGTGTGATATTCCTCAATAATAAAATCCTCTGCAGCTCCCGTGGACGTAGGCAATTTGCCAAACCATGTAAATCTTGTGTCGTGTGTGATTGTTTTTCTCGTTCCATTTTTTTTTCATTTTATTGTCATCGTTTTTCACAACAAGGATAACCATACGTTTGGGTAGAATGTAGATATGAATGAAGGTGTGGGTTAACTAAACCATCGTGACACTTTTGATAGAGGAATTGTTAAGGGAATCGTGTTGGATGTTTCAAGATTCATTGGAAAGAATCCATCTGCATGGATATATACGCAAACCAATATTTTTTTTACTATTAAGTTCCACCTAGTCAGAGAATTTTCATTGCTTCTTTTCATATGGATGAAGAGGCATTGGTATGGTTTCAAGATGCTAGTAAAGCTGGGGTCTTTCGTTCTTGGGAGGAGTTCACTCAGGAAGTAAAAGTTCAATTTGGGTTAGCTCTATATGATGATCCAATGGAGGCACTTACAAGACTAAAGCAGGTCAGCACAACCACAATTTACAAAGCAGGTTTTGAAGTTCTTTCCAACAAAATTTGAGAAATTTTAGAAAAAAACCAATTGAGTTGTTTCTTGAGTGGGTTACGTGATGAGATCAGGCTGCCAGTGAGGATGTTGAATCCTACCAACCTTAATGATGCATTTGGGTTTGCTAAGATTCAAGAACAATACATCTGGAGTACCAAGAAGCAGTGGAGGAATGGGGGTTATGACAATACTTAGCAAAACATGGGGACTAATGTGTTTAGGTCTAATCAAAGTAGTTCTATCTTGGGAACTCCTACATCTCAGCCTCTTACAAAGATGCCTGCACAGAAGGATACTGAGGCACAAATGCAAGATCATGAGAATAAAGGTTTATATTATTTCTATGAAGAAAAATGACATCAGGGGTGTAGGTGTGTTAAACCTAAGCTCTGTCTTTTGGAAGGTATGGAGTTACCTGATGATGGTAGTGGAGAGTCAGACTTGGAGCAAGATCAAAAAGTTGATATGGGTGACGTAGTATTGGAGGATTATGTAAAAATTGCCTCCATTTCATTGCATGCAATGGTTGGCATACCAAATCCTAGAACAATGAGAGTGGTGGGCAAATTACAAAGAAAGCGGGTGGTGATATTGGTAAACACTGGCAATACCTACAACTTTGTGGATACTTGATTTCTAGATGTGGATTGGCAGTGCAGCAACCTCAATTAATTCCTGTGAAGGTGGCTAATGGCGATGTGTTGATTAGCCAGGGAAAAGGTAACTCTGTTGCTGTGCATATACAAGGTACTACTTTTACATTAGATTTTTTCACTTTTTCACTTGGTGGCTGTGATATTGTTCTAGGTGCGCAATGGCTATTATCCATAAGTCCTGTTCTTTGGGACTTTATAGAGTTGAAAACGGAATTTACATATAAAGGAAAATTAACCTGTCTTAAAGGTTTACCTTTTAATGGTGGTTCATTGATTAATGATAAGGAAGTTAGTAAGATTTCTTCTATGGAGAATGAGGGCCTTTTGTTGTAATTAATTTCTGCTAACTCTAAGGAGTCAAGTTTAGTTGATTGTAAAGAAGTTTCAGAGTTGTTAACTTAGTTTGAGAAAGTCTATGAGGAACCTAAAGGGTTGCCTCATGGAAGAAGCCATCATCATAAGATACAATTGAAAGAAGGGACTGTATTGTCAGTGTCAGACCATATAGGTATCCATATTTTCATAAAACTAAAATAGAAAAAATTGTGCGGGAATTGATGCACTTCAGGGTAATCAAGCCTAGCCAATCTCCTTTTTCATCTCTTGTTTTGTTGGTGACAAAGATTGATGGTACATGGAGGATTTGTATTGATTATAGATTTCTTAATCAAGCCATTGTTAAAGACAAGTTTCCCATTCCAATTGTAGATGAACTGTTGGATGAACTCTTTGGTTCAACAATTTTTTCTAAATTGGATTTGAGAAATGGTTATCACCAAATTCCTATGAGGGATGAAGATATATAGAAAGCTGCATTCAGAACTCATGAAGGTCATTATGAGTTCCTTATGATGCCATTTGGATTCACTAATGCACTTGCATTCCAAGTGACAACTCTTATACTTGGGAATAACTCTTAAAACACTTTTTAAAAGGAGTCAGTTGACATGTGCCAATTTCTGAAGAAAATCCTTGGATGGGTGTGTAAATGGTCTTGGTCGAATGCCACTTGGTCTTCCCTAGGAGATCTTGTCATTTGGTCTTCTAGAAAGCTTCTAGCATGAATGACAAGTGGAATATCGACTAGGGTAGGTGTGCAAGCCCTTCCTTTGGCTCCCCAAACACTTTTCTCACCCCCTTATCCCACTATCAAGACTAGATACATGGTGCTTTTCATGTGTGACACATGGCACTAGTGGCAAAGGTTTGGATCAAAGGCCAAAAGCATCTAGGGTTTTTGGGCTTAGGCTTCCTATGGTGGGCGAACCTCACATGGCTTAATTGGACTTCTATTGGGCTTGGGTTGCTATTCTACAAAACTAGAGCCTAAGTCCAACTAATTATTCTCATAGCCCTAAAATAACACTAAGGCTATGAAAATAAACAAGGATGAAATTCTAATCAAGTCTTGGGTTATCACACAAGACCAAGTATTACTTGGATGGGAGGCCAAAAAGCAACACTAAACCATCCCACTCTTCTTGGCAGCAATAGCCCAATACCATGGGTTGAGTGGCCCATTGTTTTGCCCATTTTTTTGGCAGCAAAACCACCATCAAGAGGTCATTCATCCATCCCTTATCATATCTCTCTCCTTGTAAGGGACACCCCACACTTTCCCTTCTCCCTTTGGTTGATTTTCATTCACTTGTTTGGAGAGAACTCGAGTGAGAGCTTCAGACAGTTTTTCTAGAAATTCTTGCATTATATTTTCCAACCCTTTTTAAGTTGAGTCTTAGGAAACTTCCTTCATATTTTTTGTTCTTCTTTGCATCTAGATTCTATTGATATATCTTGGGTAATTTTACGTGGAGTATTGATTGGTGAAATTGGTGTGAGCATTGAAAGGCCGTACTAGTCCACAATTTTGGTGTTGTGTGAAACTTTGATATTTTGATGAAGGTTTTGGTAAAATCTTGTATAAATATTGACATGGTGAAGTGTTTACATGTTAAAATTCAAGTTATGTTTGGATTTATTGTATGTTAATAGTTTTATAAAGAGTTTGCATGATTTTGGAAAGTTGAAAACTAGAAGTGTCAAAACATTTTCAATTTAGGGAAACAATATCCAATGGTCTTGATATTCACATATCATAAGGCTTTGATATATGTTTTATGAAGCTATTTTCAGAGAATATTGGTTTTCATGTTGATGGAATAACTTGTATGCTTGCAAAGGTTTGGTTAGGACTTAAACAAGAGGCTCAAGGGTTTGTTTTTAGGAAGTTTTTGCAATGTGAGCCAGGATTAATATGCTTAGATAAAGTTAGAACTTGAATATGAGGTATATAGTTTTATTTCTTGAAGGTTTATTTCATGAAAATTTCAGATCTAGTGATTTTGATATAAAGTCAAAACATGTGGTACTCGGTTTTGAAATTAGTATGCATGCCGATTTGTTGGGTGATAAGTTTTCTAATTTTGGTTGTTGTTCAAGCATGATTATCACTTTTATTTGATTTATGAACATGTTAAGAGTGTGTTTCTGGACTTTTGGAGTCCTTGGAGTTGATTTAAAAAGTATTAAACTAAGAATATCAAGAATTTGTTCTATTTGACCAAAACCTATAGTTTTGGAATTTTTGTTGGTATGAGGAGTGTGTGCTTTTTATGAAATGTGTATGTTGATGTCTTAACATGATTCTAGAAACCAAATATATATATGATTTTTGGAAGTTGGTGATATCGGTTTAAGCATGAAAGTGTGTTTGAAGGACAAGTATGCAACAAAGAGTTTATTTTTGTCCTAGAGTGGTTCGGCCATAGTGAAGTTCTCCTAGTTGTGCTTTGTTTTATATTTTTATAAATTGATAATTTGATTTAGGTCAAAATTCACTAGTAGAATTTGGAGTTAGTATGCAAAATCTTTATTTGGGAGACAAAATTGTAATTTCCCACATTAAGAGGGGTAACTTCTCAATTTAGCCCTAAGTTAGTGAGTCTTTATGTTTGAATGAGCTTTAGTGACATATTTTAAGAATAGGAATTATCTCATTTTAGGTAACACTTTTTCACGCTACGATTCAAATTGTGCGACAATTTTGTAAGTTAGCTTTTAACTTACTTTCGAGATATTTTTGTCTGTATGGTGGTAAGCCCATAAATGTCATATTCTTGTCACTTATGATCATTATAGATGTTTTAATATCCCATATCATATCAATTATTTCAAGCACATACTTAACTATTACATGCCATGATATGCCATGTCATCTATTACAAATTCATTATCACATGTCATGAATGTCATGTCATCTGTTACAAGTTTATTTGTAACATGTCATGAATTTCACGTTATATGTTTTACATTTACATGCTATATGCCATGAATGCCATATCGTTTTCACTGTACATGTTTAACGTCATGGTTACATATCATGAGTGACACGAGTCCATCATGTTACATCTTTGTACAATCAAGTTATTATTAAGAAATCATGGTAATCCCTTGAGATAAGACTATGCTATCATGGTAATCCAATGAGACAAGAGTATCATGGAAACCCCATGAGATAAGAACATCGAGGCAACTCCATGAGATAGGGCATTGTGTAACCACATGAGATAAGACTACATTTACATGTTGGTTTCATGTCAAGTTTCAGGTCATGTCAAGTCATGTCATGTTATTTGCCAAGTCATGTCATGCATATTCATGTTTATAACATGATGCATTCATGCCACTTTACTATCATGCATGCACCTGTATACTATTAGTAATTTGGTAGTTCACTTGCTGACATTTTTAAATAAATCTCTCTTGGTAGTCCCAACTACCATTTTTCTTCCTTTGGAATGGTAAATAATGTGTCAGGATCTGGAGAATCCACGCATGGGAGATTGGATGAGGTCAACTAGGATGGGAAGCACAAACAAGGAGTTTATGGAGTCTATTATCCAATTTTTGGAGATCTGTTTGGATATCATATATGAGTTACATGAGCAGCTCAACGATTTAGTAAAATTGACTTTATTTACATACTGTATTTGTGGAGCACTGCCCCCAATATTTATGTCGTTATAGATCTTTTGGGCAAGTACTATAACTTTTTAATATAAGTTATCATTTGAATTTTATCTATTGTGAATTCTATCAATTATCAGTTATCATGTGAATTTTATTATTTGAATTTTGGACAAGACTGTATTTATGGAACATTGTCTCTAAAACTTATGTAGTATATTTTGAGATATACTACTTTTGATACATAGTATTATTGTTCAAAGAAAACAATTTATTTGCTGCGAATATTGCATACCGTTAGATGCATGCTAGGTGCACTGCATCTTTAACTGTCATGAACGGGGATACATAACACTGTATTGCATGTCTCGATGCTTGAAGCTTTGTCAAATCCCAAGTGAAACTTGAGGGCATTACACAGGCAGTATGAAAAGCAAGCTAACCAAGTCAGTGATGCCATTGAGAAAAAGAGACACGTTTGTCGACAAGGGCTTGTGGAAGAGATGGACTAGAGGCAACACCAACATTGGAAGAGGCATTCTTTAAGCAGTCCACACAAGAGGATGGTCCCTATTGCCAAGTCCTTCACATAAAAATAAGAAGGGTGAAAGTCAATAGAGACATGATTATCTTTAGTAAATTGGTTAACTGATAGTAATTGTTTGCAACTTTCAGGAACATGAAGAATATTAGAAAGAACAAAGTAATAAGAGGGAGAGGAGATATAGGAGGAGCCTATATGATGGATGGGCAAGCCTTGACCATTCCCAACATGCACTTGATCAAATCCACGATACTCCTTCAGACCTAGTGTTAGATTACCAAAGTCGGAGGTAATATGGTTTGTTGCACCAGTGTCTGGGTACCAAGCAGGATTAGTGATGAGGCGTAGCGACATAAGCTTGAGTAGGAGGTCCTTGAGAACCTTGGAAAGACACATCACAACGATCGTAGCACATAATATTAGTATGAACAACTATCTAACATAGGTCGAGTTGTGGAGGACAAGGGATCAGACCCCAAAACACCATGACTAGGATGACCACCAGAAGAAAAACTACCATAAAAATTTCCAAGACCACAGGTAGGAGAGATTGGTAGCAGGGGCAGCCTGATTTATTGCACAGTGAAGCTGATCTAAGCACATCTCATGGCAGAAAAGGTGTCCAAAAAAATCCTCTAGAGACATTGGTTCAATACATGTGCTAATAGATGTGACAAAAGAATCAAATTCAAAGTTGAGGCCGACAAGGAGGTAAGAGAAGATTTCATAAGCATGTACTAGTTGATAAATGACCATAACAAGACTGTTGTCATTGTGAAAGTAGTCGATAATAGAGATAACACCTTCTAGATCATAGAGAGTTGAAATTGAATATTCATCATGTGAGCATAGGAGGTGGAGGAGGATATATAGGTCAGAGCCTCCCACATGACACGAGATGTAGAAAATCTGACAACCTGGTGACAATGGATTTCAAGAGGGAGGAGATCAACGTGGAGAAAATAACTTGGTCTTGCAGTTTGCATAGCTAGAGAGAAGGTTGAGTTAGGAATATGTTCAAGCGTGCCATTAGGAGTTAGGGTAGGAATAACCCAAGAAGGAATAGAAAGGGAGCCATCAGGGATTCAAAGTAGCCAAACAATTGATGGTCGTAGAAGTAAGGTTCCATCCAGGCTTTCCAAAGCAGAAAATTGTCTTTTATCAATTTAATGAAGATGACATGATGCACGAAATAGTAGCAGAAGAGACAATAGGCAATGAAATTATTGGCATGAAGAAATCACTGGTCCAAAATTAATTAGTCGTTCCTAGAAGATTGGGTTATCAACTAATTTATCATCTTCACTCAATGATGTCAAGAGTGAGTGGATTTGAAGGTGGACTCCGATTAAAAAATCAGTGGCTCTTCTCTCTCTTACTTATTTGTTTTCTTTTCTTCATACATAATTATCAAGCAAAATTTGTCAATCTGGCCTAGATTCTAACTGTACATGAAGCTTGAAAATATTCAAACCTATTAGTACTTCAAGGACATCCTATCAACATTCCTATTAGGTAGGATGTTACAACTTGCAGCAAGAAATATTGAAACCATTGATTTCTCAAAAGCATGAGTTTCTAAACCCAAAAAATATATGATTGGAAAAACATCCTAGAAGTAACGCCCTGGTCTCGGAGGTCTGAAGAGTTAGCTCTTATTATTGAATATCAACTCCAATATTACAACTATAAAATCTAAAAAAAAAAAAAAAAAAACCTCCACAAAACATTAATTCAGTTGCTCAACTCCAAAATCCATGTTCTTTTACAGAAATACAAACCAAAACCCTCAAAAATAGAGTAACAACTCCACAAAGACTCGAACTACCCATAACTCAACGTACTAAAATAATCGCCAAAGGTGAACTTACAAAACATGATCCTCCAAAAATTCTTATACCCTTAGCACCTATTCATATATGATCATTGAACTTTTCCAATACTTCCTACTCGTGTTCTCCAGCTGAACCATAAAAAATATTTAAAAAATGTTATAGAGATAAGGGGTGAGTTATTAACAACTCAGTAAGCATAGAACATATACCAATGTGCAAACATGAGTAATTACAGAGTTCAAGATGCAGAACAAAAAAAAAATACTTTTACTTTCAGAATGCAGAATCGGAACATGTTGTCAAAAATATCAGAGCAAAAGTTTCAAAAAATATTCTTATTCAAAGTTCATTTGGCACAACATAACCAAAACATCACATCAGAACAGAATTCCATGTTTAACCTCTGTGGTAGGGTTGTAAACCCTGGTGGCCAACCTAGTAGAAATAGAATGTGAATCCTTCACTTATTATTCTCAGAGCCCCGGGTGTGCACACAGGAAAGACTACACAGAAAACCATTTTGCTTCCAAAGTGGATGCACTGGAAACAAAAAAGTTGGTACCAACCCAAACAGAGGCCACAATTTTACACCCATGGTAAGATCAGAACGGAACAAAAATAGAAACAAAATGTCATGCTAGAGGTTTTTATAAATCACATCATATCATATAAGAGTACATAACATCTTCAGAACATAACAAAATTAGATCATAAAAATATAATTTATGCACAAAATTTAATATTCGCTCTCTTTTGCATAGTTTAGAAATAAATGCCAAAATAGCTCCTATCTACACCAATAATGCCAGAATATACTTTATTCTTATATAAAATTTTATGGGCAATGCAAAAAAATAACTAGGGTGTTTCAAAATTATTTTCATAACAAAACATGCATATTTTTTCAAAATCAACCTCAGTTCATTTTTTTATTTCAAGTCTAATATGAGAACCTCGCTTACTTGAACTTCTTAGCTTTTTACAAATTCACCACAATAGTACTTAACGAAAATCAATCGTTACCTATTAAAAAATTCATGTAACTTCAATAAACCTACAAAATGAATAGTTACCTCGTATTAACACCTAAAGTAACTATTTTAAATGCTCGAAAACCTAAAAATTCTATTAACCCTAAAATATCATCACTTCCAAACTTCATTGATGTCCACTTAATACCTACTTAACCTAACTCCCACTTACTCACAAGTTTTTTTTTTTTTTTAAAAGAATCAAAACCCAACCCATTTAAAAATTTTGCTGAAATAAAAATATTACCCGACCCAATATTATTTAGACTTGAAATCAATCCAAAACATTTTATTTCAAAATAACTTAACATAACACACAAAAAATAAAAATAAAAATAAACCAAGTAGCAAACAAGCCCACTTAAATAAATCCAATAATTTTATACAAAAAGAGTCCGGTTTGGATAACCACGATATAGACACTTTGTATCTCATCTCTATTATACGGATGAAGCGTGTTGGCTAACCAAACCATCCTCAAACGTTTTTGTGTCTCATCTGAACTCGGTTTTACTTTTCAGCATTGCTTTGACATCTCAATAGTAAAAATGAAAAGATGGCACACATCCATCACCTTCTTTACTTTTAAATAAAATATTTATATATTATTTTAATATTACTCATCAATATTATGTTTTTATTAATATATTAATTATTATATAATTAATAATTGAATTATATCTAATCACTGGTAAGACCCACTACTTTGTCAAATTCTAAAAAGTCAAAACTATTACATCTCATCTCATTATTCAAACATATATTTTTTTACAAACTATCTCATCTCATCTTCATTCATTTTATTTTATTACTATTTAAAACATCTCATCTCATTTCATTTCATTTCATCTCATCTGAACTGTGTAATCAAATAGGCTAACATAAAAGCCAATCCTGAGTGACTAAAATATACCTTAAAAAGAAATCCTCAAGCTTTGGTTTAAAAAATAGAGGGCAAAGCTGTAATTTATCAAAAACAAGACTTCCTGCCATCTCTGCGTAAGGCACTCTACGAAAACATTAGAACCCAAGTTTTGTTTAATTTTTTATTGTAGGGATATTATACAATCACAAGACCCAGAGTCGAGTGAGGGATGCTAACCTTGAGGATAGCTGCGAAGCAGTAGAGGAGGGTGGCGTTGGGTGGTTGATCACTGAGAGAGAGAGAGAGAGAGAGAGAGAGAGAGAGAGAGAGAGAGAGAGAGAGAGAGAGAGAGAGAGAGAGAGAGAGAGAGAGAGAGAGAGAGAGAGAGAGAGATGGAGAGTGAGGGATTTTAAGAACACAGGGGAAGAATAAAAACCTTACCGCAATGCAAAGGGGATCTGGATAGTGATTCATGGCTAGGCAGCATCTCACAACTGGGCTATGGTGCACAGTAGCGATAGGCTGGCAATAACCAAAGAAGGAAAGGTCGTGCTGAGCAGTGGCAGGGGGGTCATGATGTGGTGGCTGAAACCATTGAACACGGGTTGTTGAACTCTACGTAAGGGCATTAATGTCTATGAGGTACAGTGGCTCCTCTAGGCATTTTCACCATGGCTGAGGAGGGGTGGTTTCTATAAAACGACAGTAGGTGGTGGCTGGCGTGGAAGGCTATAAGATGCTATTGTGGAGCTGTTGAGAAGTAGTGATGCAGGTGCTACATTACGTATGTGTTGTAAGGCTACAGATGTTTCTTAATAAACATGTAATACGAGTTGTAATTTAGAGAGGTTATTAGTACGGCGTCATTTTACATTGTGAGTAAAAGAATTAAGTGGCACGATGTCGTATGAGTCTAAAAGGAAAATAGAGAGTAAAATGCTACTATTTGTAATTGTTTTCAACTATAATAACGAGCTGAAATGAAGAGAAAAGGCATTAGAAAGTTTAGTCAATCATTCTCTCGTCTCTCTATTTTCATCTCTCTCTCTCTCTCTCTCTCTCTCTCTCTCTCTCTCTCTCTCATTCATCTACTTCTTGGAGAGTGACTCTCTCAAATCAGTCAAAGTAAAAGGGCCCATTACATTTGGTATCTAGAGTCAGTAATATGGTTGACGGTACAAGGTCATATGCGCAAGTTCTTGATTCAGTGAATCAGTTAAGGCAACAGCAAGAAAGGCAGCAAAAGCAGTTGGAAGATGTGATATCCATTTTGATTCAGCAGCAAGAAACTGTTCTGTGGATAGGGAAAATCAAGAAAGAAAGTTTGTTGAGATGGTACAACAAATCTCGAGAATTTCTTTGAATAATTCTCCTGGGAATGATCATGGAACAAGACAACATCAAGAAAATGTGAATATTAAAGAAAATGAAGGCAGTGATGAAGGGCAGTATCGTGACTCAGTTGATAGAGGAATCTTTACGAACATTAAGATAGAACTACCAAAGTATTCTGGGGGGAATGCTGTTTCGTGGGTGTATAAGGCAAACCAGTATTTCTTGTATCATCAAGTTCCACCAACACAAAGGATTTTCTTCGTTTCTTTTTACATGGAGGAAGAAGCTTTGGTTTGGTTTCAGAATTCTACAGAAGCAAGCCTTTTTCACTCGTGGGATGAATTTATCCAAGTACTACAAGTGAGGTTTGGATTGTCTATATATGGTGATCCAATGGTGGAGTTAACAAGGCTGAAGCAATTAGGTTCCGTTGTGGCTTACAAGGCAGAATTTGATTTGGTCTCTAATAGACTCAAGGGGATTTCTGAAAGGAATAAGTTGAGTTGCTTTATAAGTGGCTTGAAGGATGAGGTGAGGTTTACTATGAAGATGTTCAACCCCAAGAACTTGAATGATGCATTTGGCTTGGTCAAGATTCAAGAACAGAATGTTTGGAGAACAAAAAGAGCTTGGAAGTCGAGTTCTTATGATTTTGGAACTAGTGTACAAAGATCAATACAAGTTCCTTCTATTTTGGGGCTCCTTCTAAACGGCAGGTTGTCTCTAAAACACCTTACCAAAGGATTTCAGAAACTCAAATGCAAGAAAGAAGGAAGAAGGGTCTTTGCTATTTTTGTGAGGAAAAATACAATCAAGGGCATAAATGTGTCAAACCAAGATTGTATGTTTTGGAGGCAATGGATTTGTGTCAAATGGATTCATGGGAATTAGTAGAGGAAACTCAGCAATTACAAGAGGGGGCACAACATCAAGATGAACAACTTGCTGTTCAAGTGGCCTCAATTTCGATTTAGGCAATGATGGGTACATCAAGTCCTCAAACCATGAGGGTTATTGGATAGCTAAGGAAGAAGAGGGTGGTGATATTGATTGATAGTGGTAGTACTCATAATTTTGTAGATACCATGATAGCCATTAATTATGGGTTGTGTTTACAAAGATCCAATCCTATGCAAGTTAAAATTGCTAATGGTGATATGGTTAGTAGTGAAGAAGTGTGTACTGAAGTAGGAATTCAGATTCAAGGAACTACGTTTGTAACAGCTTTTTGTACCTTGGAGTTAGGTGGATGATGTTGTCCTAGGGGTGCAATGGTTATTGTCTCTAGGGCCCATTCTTTGGGACTTTAAAAAGCTGCAAATGCAATTTAGCATTGAGGTATTTCTTTACAAGGGTTATCTTCCCCTTGTAGTCCCTTGATTAAAGATGGGAAAATTTCCAGTATAGCTGGATTGGAACATCGAAGTATGCTCTTACATATGATTTCTGTGCAACCTAAAGAAGGTATTGTTAAAGAACCTAAGAGGATAACAAAGCTGTTGAGTAGGTTCAACAGTGTTTTTGAGGAACCAACTGGCTTACCTCCTCAAAGATCCCATGATCATCAAATCAACTTGAAGTAAGGGGTTGTACCTGTGAGTGTTAGGCCTTACAGATACCCTTATTATCAAAAGACTGAGATTGAAATAATTGTTAAAGAATTATTGCATTCTAGAGTAATAAGGCCAAGTCAATCCCCTTTTTCATCTCCAGTGTTATTGGTGAAGAAAGCTGATGGGTCTTGGAGGATGTGCATCGACTACAGAGTTTTAAATGAAGCTACAATCAACGATAAGTACCCTATCCCTGTTGTAGATGAATTAATTGATGAGTTGTTTGGTGCTACAATTTTTTCTAATCTTGATCTTCGATTGGGCTATCATCAAATTAGAATGAGAGAGGATGATATTCCTAAAACTGCATTTAGAACACATGAAGGGAATTATGAATTCCTTGTAATGCCCTTTAGTCTTACAAACGCACCTTCAACATTCCAAGGTCTCATGAATGATGTATTTAGACATTTTTTGAGGAAATTTGTAGTTATTGTTTTTTTTTTTTTTATGATATTCTAGTGTATAGCAAAGATATAGACTCTCATTGTATACACTTAGATATTGTTTTAGCAACACTGAAAGAGAAAAGACTTTATGCAAAGAGATCAAAATGACACTTTGCTTGTGAAGAGATAGAATACCTTGGTCATCTCATTTCAAGAACTAGAGTGAGGACAGATCCAAAGAAACTTGAAGCAATGATTAGTTGGCCTATACCAAAGAATGTGACTGACTGGCTTTCTTGGACTGACTGGCTACTACAGAAAGTTCATTAAAGCCTATGGTATTATTGCAGCACTTTTGACAGCATTGTTGAAGAAAGATTCCTTTTTATGGAATTTAGAAGCCACAAGAGTATTGGAGGAATTGAAAGTAGTTGTCACAAATCCACTTGTTTTGGCACTACTAGACTTTACAAAAACTTTCATCATTGAGTGTGATGCATGTGCAAATGGAGTTGGGGCTGTACAGATGTAGGACCAGAGACACTTGGCTTTCTTTAGCCAAGCATTGAAAGGGAAAAATATGTTGTTATCCACATATGAGAAGGAGTTTTTGGCCTTGGTGTTGGCAGTTAAAAAATGGAGGTCTTATATTCTTGGTGGTGCTTTTGTAGTGAGAATAGATCACCATAATTTGAAATATTTGCTTGAGCAAAAGGTTGGTATAGTTGCACAATAGAGATGGCTCTCTAAGCTCTTGGGCTATGAGTTTACAATTGAATACAAAAAAGGAGTGGACAATAAAGTAGCTGATACTTTGTCTAGAAGGGATGAAAGTGATGAAACTGTGTCATTGAATGCAATTACAGTTCCTAACATGGGTAGAGGATATTCGAAAAGCTTATGATAAAGATCCTCTTGTGAAGTAGAAGATAGAAGAGGTCTAGCTGGGTCAATCTTCCTCAAATTTAGTTTTAAAGCAAGGCATTCTCTTCAAGAAGGGCAGGATTTACATTCCTAATTGTGCAAGCTTAAAGTCAAAAATCTTATACCATGTTCATGCTAGTCCATTGGCTAGACATTCAGGTTTCCATAAATCTTTACATAGGGCCAGAGTAGATTTTTATTGGCCTGGTCTTAAGCTTGAGGTGAAGAGGTTTGTTAAGGAATGTGAAGTATGTCAAAGAAACAAGGGGGAAAATGTGCTGCCAGTAGGTTTATTACACCCCTTACCTATTCCTCAATGAATATGGATTGATGTGTCTATGGATTTTGTTGAAGGATTACCTATGTCAAAGGGATTTTCTGTAGTGATGGTAGTAGTTGATAGGCTATCGAAGTATGCACACTTCCTAGCCTTGAAGCATCCCTTTACAGCAGCCACAGTTGTTGCATTGTTTTTAAACAATATCTTCAAACTGCATGGGATGCCCAACAGTATTGTCTTTGATTGAGGGGCCACTTTTACAAGTTCTTTTTGGAAGGAATTCTTCAAGTTACAAGGAGTAAATTTGTCTTACTCCTCAGCTTACCATCCTCAAACTGATGGTCAGACTGAGGCAGTAAATAAGTGTTTGGAACACTTTTTAAGGTCCTTTTCAGGTGACAAGCCAAGGGGTTGGTTTGATTGGTTACCACTTACTGAATGGTGGTACAATACCTCCTGTCATGCATCCACCAAAATGACACCATATGAAGCAGTGTATGGTGTCCCTCTTGTGAAACTGCAGTAGTACATTCTTGGTTTTTCTTAGAATCAGGCTGTGGATGAATTATTTAAAACAAGGCAGGAAGTGTCAATAGCTTTGAAGCATAACTTGATGTTGGCTTAGGATAGAATGAAACTATTCTTTGATAAAAGACTCCAGCCTTTTATGGTGGGGGATTGGGTCTATTTGAGGCTCTGGCCTTATAGACAAAGTTCTCTATCTCTTCGAAGGAATATGAAGCTGGCACCAAAGTTCTTTGGGCCATTTCAAGTGGTAAGCAGAATTGGACAGGTTGCATACAAATTGGATTTGCCACCTCAATCCTGTTTACATCCTATTTTTCATGTCTCCTCCTTAAAGAAGAAATCGGGTCAACATATATCTCCCTTGTCTACCTTGCCACCAGTTGATGCAAAGGGACAACTTGAAACTGACCCACAATAGATTTTACAAAGAAGGAGCAAAAAGATTAATAATAGGACTGCTGTGGAGGTGTTGGTTCAGTGGATGGGTGTTGCACCAAAAGAAGCTACATGGGAATCATATTGGAAGCTTAGGGAAAAATTTTCCCACCTTGTGGGCAAAGTGCTTTGAAGGGGAGGAGTGTGTAAGATGCTGTTGTGAAGGTGTTGAGAAGCAGTGATGTAAGGCTAAATGACAGATGGTTCTTAACAAACATGTAATACAAGTTGTAGTTTAGAGAGGTTATTAGTACGACATCGTTTTACATTGTGAGTAAAAGAATTAAGTGGCACGAGGTCATATGAGTCTGAAAGGAAAATAGAGAGTAAAACGCTGCCGTTTGTAATTGTTTTCAACTATAATAATGAATTGAAATGAAGAGAAAAGGCATCAGAAAGTTTATTCAATCATTCTCTCGTCTCTCTATTTTCATCTCTCTTTCTCTCATTCATCTACTTCTTGGAGAATGACTCTCTCGAATCAGTCAAAGTAAAAGGGCTCATTACAGAGGCTGCTGCGGTAGCAGTTGATCCATGAGACAGGGGAGGAGTGATTTACGTGGAGGGCTCGATCATGGCTTCGTTGTAGGGGTGGCTTAGCAGTGGATTGTGTTGTGGCGTGAAGAAGGGGTGGTGCCCTGTTTTGAAAATAAAAAACAGGGGATAAACGGGCTGGCTGCTTGCATGTGGTGGTGTGCACGTCTGTCGTGGCTAGCTATTGAGGGACGTAGAAGAAAGGGACGGTGGTGCTACGGAAACTTAGTCTAGGGTTAAAGATGAACGATATATGCATGAGGGATGTGCGTGAACGGTGAAGTTAACGTGTGAATAAATAGGTGATTGGACAAAACAAACCTTAGAGCTAAGGAGAAGAGAAGCCTAAGTTCATGGGAGTGCTAGATTCGTGCGATAAAAGATGTATAAAGGTGGGTTTAAGAGTTTCTAAAGAGAAATGAGACTCTTAATCCTAATCTATTTGAAAATGTCAAAAAAACTTTCAAAAAAGAAAATCATGGGCTCGATCCATAAATAAATTAGACCTTGATTTAAAACTTTTAAAAAATAATCTAAACTTCTTCAAAAAAGAAAAAAATCTCGCCCATAAAAATATTTTTAAACTGAATATCAAAGTTGAAGGAAATCATAATTTTTTAAAACAGCTTGGCACTAGACTCGGGTGTTATAGTCTCTTCCCCCAAAATTATGATTTTCTACTTTTCTACTTGTAATGATTTTGATATTTTATAGTTAGACCTCGATAGTAGGTGAGAGAGAGAGAGAGAGAGAGAGAGAGAGAGAGAGAGAGAGAGAGAGAGAGAGAGAGAGAGAGAGAGAGAGAGAGAGAGAGAGAGAGAGAGAGAGAGAGAGAGAGATTTCGGATAGGCTTACAGAACGATAGACTTCAGCTAGGGAGTTTTTTTTTGCTCCATCTTCTCTCTACTTTTGCTCTCTTGTGGTTGTTTTCTAGTATTAAATTTTGTGTTTTATTTTAGTTTTCTAGTGGAGAATATTTATTTAATTTTCATGGCTCTTGTGATGAACATGGTTGGCTAAATTTTTGCACTAAGGTTAGAGGTGATTTCTAATGATTTAAATATTATTTTCAGATCAACATTAGAGTTTATATTGTGAGTTTGATTGATTGAATGATTTTATTATTGGATCTTTTGATTATTTATATATTTATCTTGATTCATTGTGATTTCTAAATATATTAAATGCTTGAAAAAAGCCTTGTGGTATTCAAATGAGTTTGTAAATGTTGTAATCATCAATCGTTCATACTTAATCATTAGTGACTATTCTTTTTTACCTTAAATGCTATATCTTCTAATAAAACAAAATCATTATTCTAGTTTACTTAAATTAAATTGATTGGAAGTAATATTCTAAATTATTAGACGGATCCTCAAAACTTTAGTCGTTCTCCATATCAATTTATTTTATCATTTTAGTTTTATTCTGTTACTTTAAAAATCTCAATCTCAGTAATTTTCTCTTATATTTGATTGCACGTTCCTTTTAGTAATTTCTTTTCATTGTTTGAGTTTATTTTTCATATCATATAAGTCAATCCTTGTGGATCCGACCTTATTAGATACTACAACACCTATATACTTGCAGGTAAAACTCTCCTAAATTTTTAGTTCATTAGGTTGAGTCAAAGTTTAGGCACAACAGAGGTTTTGGGAAAAATTGAGGTTTTAGATTTGATAGGTTTATACTATAGGCTATAGGACATGACTTGGATATGATTTAAGGTTTAGATTTTGAAGTGAACATAAGTTTGATTGAAAGTCAGGTTTGAAGTTCTATAGACTATAACACATGAGGTGTTGGATATCTGTGGGTTTAGAAAGTGACTTTAGATTTGAGGTTTAGAAATTTGAGGACTAAGAACAGATTATGTTGAAATTTAAATTGTTGAGGTTTGTACTTCAGATGTAACTTGGATTTGTCAAAGTGTGATGCAATGTGTGCAAACATGTATGAAGGTTTAATTATTTGAGTCTTAATTTTAGGTGCAACAAATTTTGAGGACAAAATCTTTTTTTGGGGGAGAGAATGTAACACCCGAATTCAGTGCCAAGCTTTTTTTTTTTTTTTTTTTTTTTAAAAAGTGGATTTATATATGTGAAAAGTCCATTTGAAATTTTAAAATTATTTTTAAGTAGATTACAAGACTAAAATCTCTATTTTAGTAGACTATGATTTTTCTTTGGGTATGATTTATTTTTAAAATTAAAAAGCTTTGATGGACCTAGATAATTTTGTTAACAAATTAATTTTTTTTTTTTTGAGTTTGAGTCGAGGTATAAAATTCTGGAAAGAGTCTATTTATTTATTTATTTTCATTACTTTATTTCTACATGTTGCACAAGTTCATGCACAACCCTCGGACCCTCGGACTTTTCTACATGCACGGTGATGACTTGCAAAATTTCGTATTGCAGATTCTACAAGATCGCTCGAGCAGAGGCTTTTGGCCGCTCGAGTGAATTCAGGCAGATTCAAACGCTCGATTGCCACTCGACAGTGAGCTCGAGCGGGTTGCTGGAAAACAAAGATCGCTCGAGCGGAGACATTGGCCGCTCGAGCGAAATCAGGCAGAGTCGAATGCTCGACGTGCGCTCGATAGGACGCTCGAGCGAAATCAGGCAGAGTCGAACGCTCGATGTGCGCTCGACACCCCGCTCGAGCGAATATCGTATTTTGACAGGTTTAAGGTTTTCCGCCGTCACACCATATAAAAGGGATTTTTCACTCTATGGCCGAAGTTGTTGACTGGAGAATACTTTTTGGGACAGAAAAACACAGCTAGAAGGATTCTATTCATCTGTTTTGGAGAGGGAATTCCATATTTTGCACGTACATTGGAATCATATACGGGCACAGACGGGAGAAAAGCATTGAATCATTTCCTTGAGTTTTTTGAAGACAAGTTGTGGTTGCGAGGAGTATTTTTCAGCGTTTATTTTCTTTCAATATTCTCAGAACAATTATGGTGAATTCGTTTATGTTGAATTCCATTTCTAGCATGAGCTAAATTTTATTTATTCTAGGAAGACGATGTAACCTATTTCCGAACTATGTTTGATTGTCTATGCTAATTTAAGGCAATTCTCTCTTTGTTTATCTGATTTATTCTGAGTTTATTGCTTCTAATTAACTGGCCATTGATTAGATGATATTTAATCTTGTGATTTGCTATCGAAAGAGGGAATCATAGGGTAGATCTTGAATATTTCAGCATAGGTAAATATAGAGATTGAAAGACTTGTATAAACCTATGTAGTAATTAAATCATTGATCTTATTGCTTTCTTGATTATTTAATTTGCATATTCTTGTGTGAATTGATAAACAAGAGTCATTTCCAATTGACTATCGAAAGAGGCTTTTGGATGAATTAGAGATTTGCTAATAGACGAAATGAATTAAATTAAATTAGCTGGATGAGAAAAGCATAGTGAAGAATTAGGTGAAATCGATTTCCTAGAAGTTTTCTTTCCCATAAATTTGATCTTTGAACGTTAGTTTTATTTCCTTTGCGTATTTCTCTTTGAGTTGATCTTAGTTTAATTTGCAACTACAAAAATCTTAGTGATTCCTCTAGATAAAATCGAGATTAGTATAATTTTAGTATTTGGTAAAAGTAAGGTACCAATCCCTGAGGACGATCTTTTTTTTATCACTTTATTATAAAACTACGATACTGTGCACTTGCAGTTTTGCACTGATCAAGTTTTTGGCGCCGTTGCCGAGGATTGGTTTATTCTTATTCTTTTTGTCAATATTGATACAAAATAATCTTGGTTTTAATTTAGAAATTTATTTTATTTTTGTTCTCCAGGTGTGTTTTTGACGTTGGATGCGTCGTGCTAGATCTCGTGATATTATTTCTTTTGATCCAGAGATTGAAAGAACTCTTAGATCATGAAGAAGAAATAAGATACTAGTCATGGCTGAAGAAGAACGTGAGGCACTACCACGCACCTTGAAGGACTATGTAC